>NC_064849.1:41288938-41518424 GCF_024139225.1 Suncus etruscus | reverse complement strand
CAAAAAGGCAAAAGACAAAAAGCCCAAATTCCCTTGGTCCAAGCCTTATATAACATTTCCCAGACCCCTCCCAGGAATGGGAGGGTCTAGCAGGTAAGGTTACACCTACTATCCGGTTCCCTAGACCCCTCCCAGAAATGGGTGGGTCTAGGGTCTTAAATAGGTACACCCACAGTGGCTAATCAGATGTTTTGTGATTCCATACAAATTTTCGAATGGTCTTTTCAATGTCTGTAAAAAGGTGCCATTGGAATTATGATAGACATTTATAGTCTGTTTTTTAACACATTTTATTACCTTAGTTAAATTTATTCATGATTATTCTTTATTTTGAAGCAATTGTGTGTTAAATTACTATCTTCTGAGAGTGGTGATGTTTAAGAAGTGCTTAGGAAGCCCCAGGACTAAACCTGGTGACACACTGCCAACATGCCCTGAGGGTTAACTGCTATGGCCCAATTATATGTTGATGGTTTTTATACCCTGCAGTGCCATATGTTGATGGTTTTTATACCCTGCAGTGCCAGGGGCCACCTTGGAACATTCAGTGGCTTTTGGGTTGGGTGAATGCTAGGCATGTTCCCTAACCATTGCAATCTCTCTCGGTCCCTGGAATGTTGACCTTGTTTTATTTTCAGATATTTTAAGGTGTATAGAAACACAACTGATTTGTACATTTTGAATCCTGCTATGTTACTAAATTTGTTCCAAAGTTATTATTGTGAAGTCTTGGAACTGTGTTAATATAAGACTATGTCATCCACATAAAATGACAAATCTACCTCTTCCTTTCTTACAAGAATGTCTTTTATTTCTGTGTCTAGTCTGTTCACAATGAGTAAGACTTCTACTACTACTTCTACTACTATGCTGAACAGTAGTGAAAGAATCCTATTTTGAACTTGAGGAAAAATTTTCAATACAGATCACTGACAGAACCAACTGCCAGAGAGGGGCCCATGCTGCCAGGGATCCCAGGAGGCTTTGTAGGCAAACTGACAAGATAGTTCAAGACTCTATTAATAGTGGAGCTCAAGGGCCTATGACAAACCCCTCGTCCAGGAGAGGAAGAAAGAGAGAAAGCTGGATTTGGGACCAGGGTAAGGTCAGGCTGAGAGTCAAGTGCAAGGAATAGGTAAACAAGATAAAGAATATGCAGTCCAAAAAGATATAGTAGAAGGTCTGTCGAAATCAAGGAGATAAGTCATAGCCAGGAGTACAAAGAGTTGAGTCAGATTGCTACTCCAACTGCTTCAAACTACTATGGACTCTCCACACACTCTCCATCACGGGAGGACTCATCTCACTTGGGGGAACTAGGAAGCTTTTATAGTCCCAGCCAGCCAATAGTAGTTGATTAAGATCTTTCTTAAAGGGGCAGGCCCCTTTTATGGCTGGTGCTGGACTCCTGCTAGGATAACACAGTAAGGTAGGCTAAGAGAGTACAATGTTGGCTATGGGTTTGTGGTATGTGGCTTTTTGTTGATGAATAGTCCTCTAATTTATTTTCTCCTTTTTTCCCTATTTGGTAAAATTTGGCTTTATGTTCAAGGATCTTTTTGCAATCTTTGTTCAGTTTTAGTTTTGTAATAACCACTTTGCTGGGAAAAATGATCATTTCCTTCCCTCACTAAACTCATTCAATGAATATGACATATTTCTTCCTGAAAAGCTGGAATAGGCTGCCACTTTGCTGGTTTTTGTGGTGACCTTGCACAAACTTAACTTTATCATCCCTTCAGATGGGCATGGGTTAAACATTGTAGTTCTGTTTCAGCTCTTTGGAAAAAAGGGAAAATATTCTATTGAAAGGTCCTTTACGGTGTTAGCTCTGGCAAGAAGTCACAAAGACTGAACTTCATTTTGGTTATTATTGCTTCAGCAATGACCACAATAAGGACACAAATCACAAGATAATTCTGTTAAGAGAATATTTTATCATGCATAATTTTTCAAAAGCTTGTTATGCATCTGATGAGATGATGATTTGATTTTGTTTTTTATCTTATTAATGTGGTATATAGCATTTATTTATTTGTATATATTGAACCATAATTGAATCTGAGAGATAGATCCCAATTGGTAGCGGTATATAATTCTTTTAATGTTTTATTGAATTGAGCTTGACAATATTCTGTTGAAAATATTTTCATTTATATTCATCAGATATATCTGTAATTTAGATTTCTTTTCTGATAGTGTCTCTATCTCCCTTTGAGGCCAGGGTAATTCTGATCTTATACAATAAATCTGTAACTTCTCTTTTCAATTTTTGGGAGAATCTGAAAAATGTTGGCATTAATTTTTTTTAAATGCTCAGTACAATTTACCAGTGAAACCATATGGTATTCTTTTCCTTGTAAAGTTTTGTTTATTGATCCAGCCTCATTACTCATTACTTGTTTTTTTCAGCTTTCTTATTTACTTGTGAGTCACTCCCTATAAATTGTATATTTTAGAAACTAACTATTTCTTTTAGGTTGTCTAATTTTTGTTGTATGTAGTTTTTATAGTTATGCCTTGCCATCTATATACATGTATATGTAGATTTTTGTCTTGTTTCTGATATTATTCATTGAAATGTCTCTCTAAGACTAACTGAAAGTCTGACATGTTTGCTTCTGCTTTTAAAGCACCCATATTTTTTTCACTGTTATGTCCCATTATTTTCTGGTCTGTTTTATTTATTTACATTTTATTCTTTATTACTTTCTTTCTTTTGCTGTTTGAACTTGTTGTTTTTCTTTCCTACTTACATCATTAAGTTAAAAATGTGAATTTAGTATTGTTTCTGACATACAATTAACACTATAAACATATACCTAAATACTTTTAGCATCCCTTGAGTTTTTCTGCTATGTTTTAATTTTCAATTAAGTCTGAATTTTTAATTCTTTTTTCGGGCCACACCCATTTGATGCTCAGGGATTACTCCTGGCTAAGTGCTCAGAAATTGCCCGCGGTCCTTCCTTGGCTAGCACTTGCAAGGCAGACACCTTACCTCTAGCGCCACCTCGACAGCCCCAATTTTTAATTTTTTTTATTTCTTCTTTGACTTATCATTTTTTCGACGATAGGTCATTATTTTTTCCATTTTTAACTTGTTCAACCTTTCTCTTTGTTGATTAGTAATACCATTCCATTGTGTTTGGAAATATTTGCTATGATTTCAATCACCTTAAATTTACTGACTTATTTTGTGTCCTGTCACATGAACTCACTGAGAAAAATGTTTTATATTTATTTTAGAATAATTTCTATTCTTCTGGGTGACAGAAATATAGGTAGATAGATATAAAGATATATTCTAAACTATAGTTCAATTTCCTATTTATATTTTGCCTTAATTGTCTATCCACTTATGAAAGTGTGGTATAGGATCCCTGGATGTTATTATATTGTCTATTTCTCCCTTAAAATAATCTTAAATTTTGGAGAGAGGTTACACTATGTGAAAAAAAATCAGAAGGAGAAAAAAAATACCACATGATCTCAGTATTGTGTGTAATATAAAGAAACAAAGCAATAGAAGAGACTGTGTACAGTGAAAATGAGTTCTGAGATGTTGACCACAGAATTACTAAGGTAAGCAAGAATTAAAAATGTACTAAAGGTACTAAGGACTGTGATAAAAGCACATAGTGGCCCTTGGGAGTAGATGTGATATGGTCACTTTATACCTTTTAAATCATATACATATTCATATATTCATTCTGATAAACCAATTTTGCCACAATAAATTATTAATTAAAACAATAAAAGTAGGCTGTAGAGATAGTACAGTAGATAAGGTATATGCCCAATATGGTAAACTGTAAGAGACTACTGTAGCCTGCATTATATAAAGGCCATCAACTCTAACTTCTGTCTCTGTGGAAAAATTCCACTGAGCTGCATACGTGACATCTGGCAGGTCTAGCCCCTGAGCTGACAGGAAAACTTACAACAAAATTAGCCCCTTGTGCTATCAACTAGACCAGGGGGCTTGGAACAGGACACAGATGGTATCTTCTGATATACCCTAAGAATATAAAGTTTCAACCTTTGAGTTATGTTTTTCCCAACCCCTCCTCCCCTCTTCCTGAGTTGTGCTTGGCAAAGGGGTCTTTGCTGATAGTTAACAGACGCCTTGAGTTTGCCCCCCCCCCCTTTTTGCTGAATGCCTATAGCAGATAGGTGATTGATAGGAAAGCTTGTTTGAACTAACCAATGCCTAATTGCCCCGTAGAATGGAATGTAAAGTGTCTGTACCCATCTCTGGTTATATTCCCTTATCTGAGATGCAATTGGATAAAAGTGTGTTTGAAGTAACCTATGGTCTTGGGACACCTCCTCCTTGGACAAAACTATATAACTGTTTGTTTGAGAGAAATAAACACCCTTGATCAGTCAGCAGACTTGGGTCTTTTGTTCTAACTTCTCTAAGATTCCTTCACAGGCACTTCAGATAGGCTCGGCCCAGCAGACCCACGAATAAGAGGTGGCTTTCAAAACCCCTTTTCCCCGCTGGGGGGCAAGGAGGAGAACCGCAGTAAACTGAACACCATCAGGAGTGATCCCTGAGAACAGAGCCAGGAGTAATCTCTGTGAGCCACCAGGTATGATCTTAAAATCAAAAATAAATTGAAAAAAATAATAAAACAAAATAGTTCGGGGCCGGAAAGATAGCATGGAGGTAAGGCGTTTGCCTTTCATGCAGGAGGTCATCGGTTCGAATCCCGGCGCCCCATATGGTCCCCCGTGCCTGCCAGGAGCAATTTCTGAGCCTGGAGCCAGGAATAACCCCTGAGCACTGCCGG
Source organism: Suncus etruscus (assembly GCF_024139225.1). Taxonomy (NCBI): domain Eukaryota; kingdom Metazoa; phylum Chordata; class Mammalia; order Eulipotyphla; family Soricidae; genus Suncus; species Suncus etruscus. Next base: position 41,513,625 of record NC_064849.1, on the reverse strand, counting down.
GTGTGACCCAAAAACCACAAAAAAAAAAAAATAGTTCTACCACATTTTTAAAAAGTACTTTGTTTTATATTTTTAAGAACTTTAATTTTGGATGTATATATTTTAAATTAATATGAGTAATTTGACTTTTTAATCGCCAGAAAAGGATCTTCTTTGTCTCTTAGAATTTTGTACTTCAAGTCTATTTTGACTTATTTATAGATATATGTTAAATATATATGAACAAATAATAGTTTATATCTGAATGGAATATATTTTTTACCCTACCACTTTGAATTTATGTATCAATTTATGTATGAATTTAAATTAAAAATGAGTCTCATTTAGTTACTTTTAGAATAATTATTGGAGAATTTAATATATTAGCAAATAAATTGATGATCTAGGCAAGCTCAGTTTCTTTCCTCTAAGTTGCAAGTCATTGTGAATTAATGAATTTCTGGTATGCTTTTATTTCATTCTTTTATTATTTTAGAATCTATCCAAGATTTATATAAGACATCTCACAAGCTAAAATAGCTTGTTTCAAGTTGACAATTTAATTTTTTTTGCATAATAAGTTTTATCTTCTATCTCTCATTTATGGCTTTTTCTATCGATATTTACCCTAATATTTGATCGTGTGGTCATCAATTTATAGTTAAAATTAGAATACCTTTAATTTTTTTAATGTTTTTTTCTTTAACTTTCTATACGAACTTAAGATGTTAACACATTATATCACAGAATTAGTTTTCTAATTTGACTCTATACTTACCATACACCATTGTTGCATATACATATATTTAATGTAGTTAATAGGTATATATTTATAATACCCTTACATAATTTGTATAAATCAGCTCAAAGACATAATTCAATGATTTACCCACAAAGAGTTTTAACATAGGATTAAGAAGGTAGGGTAGGGACATGTGGTAGGGAGTCTGCCTTACAGTTGAGCCAGGGTTCAGTTTTTCAGCAACCAAAGAGTCCCCTTAAGCTAGCCAGAAGTAATACTTGAATGCAGAGCCAGAAGTAACCCCTGAACAATTCCAGTGTGCCCTTCCAAAGGGAAAATGGTTAATTTGAGTAAATTCAAAGAAGACAGGTTATATAAAAAGAAAGTCAATTCAATGAAATCAGAAAGAAAAAACAAAATTAAAAATTTACTAGATGGAAACATAAACAAGGAACAGAATTTCTAAATCTTAAGAATTCAATGAAAGAAAGAAAAGGTGAAATAAAGTTTCTAAGAGAATTAATGTACATGTAATTCTAATAATGTGTAATTTTTTAAACATCCTTCTAGGTACTTCTAAAGTATGACAGAGATACTGGACCTAGTTCGATCTGCTGGGGGCTTGATAAGATCTACTACCAGTTCAACAGCTCCTATCAATTTCTAGCTTCTTATCAAGTCAGATTCTTCCCTGGGTCCCTGTGGTGAATAGTGCTGGGCTTCCAAACTCCCAGAGACTTTCCTTTATAGATCAATCAACTGGGTTTCAGTTTTCTGACAAGGAGGAGGCATCAGAGAGATAGCTCAATAAAACAGGAGCACAATCTTTTACATGTGTATTACCTAAAGTTAACCCTAGCACGACATAGTCCAGACCAAAACATAAACCTGTAGCATTCAATATCTTGCCCAGGTAATGAAGCGAGATGTGGACCTGGATCTTTTGAGCCTTGTTAGAAGGATTACTAGTCCCTACCCCACCCCACTAGAGGTTTCTTCTGCTATAATGATGTTGACTTCACTCCATTTAAGTACATATTTTATATAGTTATATTGAATTCATGGGCTAATGTTTATAGAACCATTTATAACTGTAGTTTCCTTTCAGTCTGTAATAAACACTATTTATGAATATATTTTGCTTTTATAAAAAAAAAAGTACTATAAAAATACTACTTTTAGTGTTTCAGACAAATCAGTAACAGCCCCCGTGAAATAAATATATACTGATGACCTTACAAGAATCTAAAGACTCAAAGATAACTCTGAGTCATGAGATTACAAATTTAGAGCATATGTATCACCTGGAAAATAGTTGATGTCAATTACCTTACTCCACATACTGTTTTCTTAAAAAAAAATAAATAAATAAAATAAAAACAGATTTATTTTTAAAACCTGGTAAAGGCGCATTCTATCTATAAGAATTTACTTTGCTTTAAAGAGCAACATTTTTTAACTAATAGGCCTGGGGAAGACTCACAGACAAGCACTTGACCTGTAAAATATCTCTTGCTTGCTTTTAAGGACTACCCTCAATTCAGAAGTTTGTCATAATCACTCCTTCTTATTGAATGTGATAGTAAATTAATCTTTGCACTCTGCAGGGGAAAGAATGAATGTACCAGAATACACCCTTAAAATAATGTTCTGAAAATCAATTTTTCTTGATGAAAGATGGTAGGCCACTCGTTAATAATTTATATATTCTCCAGTATGAAATTTTATCTAGGATAGAGGATATTTTAAAAGCTCTTTTGATAAAAATAAATAAAACAATGTACAATAAACTTTGGTTTATGTGTTATAAACATCTTCCACTTTATATGAGATCACCAAAGCTTCTCTGCTACAGAGGGAACAGACAGATTTGAGATAAAGGTGAAGGAAAAGAAGAGGGAAATAATAATTACCTGTGATTACTTGAGCTGCATTAAAAAAAAAACTGATAAAATTTTCTTTTCAACAAAGGGTTTTCAAAACCAAATGAAATAAAAATTAGGTAATAGTTGTGCTGATAATTCTTGATAAAGTGAAAAATTCTTCCCTCACCATTTCCTTAATGCTGTGTCATAAACACTCAAGGTCTCAAAACAACATACCTGGGCTTAAATATTGACTGTTATAAAATTTCCATTCTTTTCTCCTTTGCCCATCATTCACTTTCCTTGTTTTTTTTTTGGGGGGGCACACCCGTTTGATGCTCAGGGGTTACTCCTGGCTAAGCACTCAGAAATCACACCTGGCTTGGGGGACCATATGGGACGCGGGGATCGAACCGCGGTCCTTCTTTGGCTAGTGCTTGCAAGGTGCTTACCTTACCTCTAGCGCCACCTCTCAGGCCCCATGTTTTATCTAATAAAATAACTGTTGTAGTGGTACTAGTTGTAGTAGTATTTATTCAGAGACCTATAAAATGTATAACTTACGAAGTAATTGATCAAATGTTGGTTAGCTTACTTTACCTTGACTTACAAGGTATAAAGATGCTACTCAATAATAATTTTTATGGTGAATTATATTATTTCTTAGAAAAAAATAGAAATTTAACACTTTATAGATACACGTATTATTCCCAAGTAAATGAGAATATTACAGGTTTTTTTTTTTTGGAGGGGGTCACACCCGGTGACGCTCAGGGGTTACTCCTGGCTATGCGCTCAGAAATCGCTCCTGGCTTGGGGGACCATATAGGACACTGGGGATCAAACCCAGGTCCATCCTGCATCAGCTGCCTGAAAGGCAAACGCCCTTCTGCTGTGCTATCACTCCGGCGCCAAGAATATGAACAGTTTTCATACAATTTGTCTTTTTGATTATCTTGATCTTTCCTTCGAAGTCAAATATTTTGTTATCAATTTTACTAAAAATTAACCAGCTTTTGTATTCCTAAAATATTTTGCAAATTATAAATCAATGAGTAGATAATAGACCATAATTAATCTCATACTACTAAAAATTAACATTTGACTTTATGTTACGTTAACTCACTTTTCTGCTAAAAATTTATTGATAGTTGTTAATTTTAAAGAAACTTAAAATTAATTTTGCCTCATTTTTCTGTGGAAATGTAGCTAGATTCCAATGGGTATAAATAAACCAGGGGATTATTAAACAAAGGTTATTAAAACAAGCTTAAGCATAATTGGAATCAAATGCAAGCACATTTTTATTAATAAATTTTTTTCAAACTCATTTCATCACAGTTCCTAAAAATATATCGAATACCAATTCTGATTCATTGGGCATAGTTTAAAAACTTGAAACTGATTTAAATTCTTTGGGAACTCTTAGCATGTAAAATCCAAACATTTTGTTACAGTTTGTTCTTTGTAACAGCAATTACCACTTATAAAACTGTTATTAGTTATTAGATGCTGATATATAATCTAACTTAATCAATACATGGATCTATTTAGTTATGATTATAAATGAAGATACAAAGGTTACATTCACAAAGAGACTTCTTGAATGGTGTTACCCTACTAGATATTTAGATTGACTTTTTTGTGTTCATCTGCCCACTTGGAATCATTCAGAATATAACAGAATCACTGGTCTGAATATTCAGTAAGCATGTTATGAGACTAGAAATCTGGTAATTATCTACATCATTCCTGATTAGTGGTTCATTGCTGCTTAGCACACATAAAAATCATACACAATTCATATTTAAAATGAAGACTCTTAGATACCATCACTACCATTCCATGGTTCTATAATAGTTTTTGGTAAGATCAGAGCATCTGAATTTAGAACAAGCACCACAGTTTATTCTCATACTAGCAATTTTTAGATTATACTTTAAAAAACAGCATTCTAGATGAAAATATAACGCAGTTAGTCACAGAGGCAGTAGCGGAGAGAATTCACATTTTGACACATCTTCTCTATTTCAAATACATGCCAAGGAATAATAAAATGTAATGGTGCTTAAGTAGTCTTAAAAAATATAAATTGTTAAACTTAATGAGCTTAAAACTTATAGCTTAAAAACAATTTAAATATATCTGTGAAACAAATTGAATTTTTGTGGTGCAAAGCAATGAATATGAAATGAAATATTGGGCTCTCTATTTGCCATTCCAGAGGCAGGGATAAGTGGCAAAATATTAACATACTACAGGCAATGTAAACCATAATGCCAGAAAAATAGAATCTGATACAAAAATTATTAACAGGAATATAGGTAGATAGCATGATATAATAATTGGAAAAAACTTACTATGTAATAATCATATTGTGTATATTCTTTATAGCATAATATCATCAAATCCAAATATATGGATAAGGATTAAATTTTACTTGGAGGTTTGGATATATACCTATTATAAATGTACTGATAAAGAAAAATAAAATCTAAATATTTGCGCATAAAATTATTAAAATGTATTATCATATATTAAAAATAAAAATAAATTAAAGAAAAAAAGAATGTACATAGAGTAAACATTATTTTCACATACGGTAAAAGCAGAATATTTATAAAATATTTAAAAAAATTTAACATGAAATTAACCACAGTGAAAGGATCAGCTAAATTACACATGATCAGTAGTATACTTACATTATTTTTAAATATCTAAACTGTATATTATATTTATTTAAGGCTATTTTAAATATTTTATTGTGTGATGCTATTATAAATAGAATTCCTATCTTAATTTCTTTTACAACTAATTTATTAGCATGTAGAAATTAAACTGGCTTTGTATTTGGCAACTTTACTGATTCAATTATCTTTAACGTGGTGGCATCTTTATATTTAAATATAGTATCACATCACCTGCAAATATAAACAATTTTACTCATTCCTTTTATATATAATGTCTTTTATCATTTTTCCTGACTAATTGCTGTTGAATTAAATAATTAACGATGGGGCTGGATGGCGGTGGATTTCTCTCCGTGCCATCCCAGTCCACGTGGCTCTGCAACCTCCATGCAGTCGGCAGTCCCAGGCCCAGGTGAAATCACTCACTCACAGTCAGGCGTCAGGAAGCAACAACTTTATTCAAGCCCTAGCCACCACGTGTGTGTGGCCTATTCATAACCTTTCAAGCACAGCAATATTTTGCTAGCCCTGCATCTTATTTCCTGTTAGCCATTTTCCTTTTGGGCTCCATGCTGGTCAAAGACCAGAACACAGAAACCCAGAAGCCAGAGCGCACAGCAGCACAGAAAGGGCAAAGAGCCAAAAGCCCGAATTCCCTTGGTCCAAGCCTTATCTAACATTTCCAAGACCCCTCCCAGGAATGGGAGGGTCTCGCAGGTAAGGTTACACCTACTATCCGGTTCGCAAGACCCCTCCCAGAAATGGGTGGGTCTCAGGGTTTCAATAGGTACACCCACAATTGCTATGTCTAAAACTTAAACCACCATGATATGTAGAACTAGTAGTCCTTACTTTATTCTTAATCTTAAATGAAAGACTTTTTGAGAAATAAAATCAAGTAGAAAAAGAAAACCAAAAATTACCAGTAAGACAACTCATGTTCTGATTTCCAATTATTTTTAAAAAGCAGTAGTAATAAATAAATAAATTAAATAAATAAATAAATAAAAAACAAAACTGTAATTAAAAATATTCATATAGGGGCTGGAACAGTGGTGTAGAGCGGTAAGGCATCTGCCTTGCCGGTGCTAGCCTAGGATGGACCAAGATTCAACCCCCCAGCATCCTATATGGTCCCACAAGCCAGGAGCGATTTCTGAGCGCATAGCCAGGAGTAACCCGAGTGTCACTGTGTGTGGCCCTCCCAAAAAAAAAAAAAACAAAAAAAAATTTATATACTGTGAAACTAAATCAAGTCAGAAATAGTCAAACACTTATATTTAACTAATAACTATAATAAAATAAAACTATAATAAAAACTCAGTGAAGATAGTACTTTGCTTAATAAATGGTTCTAGAAAATAGGACATTTGCATGAAAAAAACCTAGATACCTGCTATGTATGACTCAATAAATAATTCTAATTTATTAAAAAATGTATAGTGGCATCTAAGGCTATTAAACTCCCAGTAAAGATGGGGCCTCCAAAAAGCACTTCTTTGACACATTATTGGCAGTTATTTGTTGAATTAAAAAAAAAAACAGTATATGGAGCTAGAGCAATAGCACAACTGAAGGGCATTTGCTTTGCATGTGGCTGACATGGGACCAGGGTTCGACTCCTGACATTTCATATGATCTCCCGAGCCTGCCAGAAGCAATTTCTGAGTGCATAGCCAGGAGTAACCCTTGAGTATCGCAGGGTGTGGCCCAAAAACCAAATAAATAAATAAATAAATAAGTAAATAAAAATAAAAATCTATACAACAGACCACAGAAACAAAAATAAACAAGTGAAACTTTATAAAATTTAGAAATGTCTACAGAACAAATAAGTCAATAAAATGAAAAGAAAATATATATAGTGGGAAAATATTTTAAAACCATATATAGTTATATATATAGTTATATATTAGCACATATATACATAGTTACATGTAGTTTTTATGTATTAGCATGCATATATATGTGTGCTCCTTGGAACCAGGCACATGGTGCCTGTATACACATGTCAGCCACATCTCCCCTTTTGAGATGTGAACTTACCTACTTTTATGCTAGAGCTGTCTCCACCTTTGGAGAAACCTGTGTTCTCTCTTGAACATTTCACTCTCTTATCATCTCCTTCCATTCCTCAGAATTTCCAAATAAAAACTGTTTTTATTAAAAAATAAAAATAAGATAATCTGTGAATGGGCAGGACATATTAATAATTCACCCAACCATTAGAATAAAAGGGCAAAAAATGCAATTAAAATTGCCAAAGGAAATAACTATTTTCCAATAAAGACAAATAGCCAAATATTCAAAAAAAAAAGGTACTAAACATCACTTATTAACAGTAAAAGTACAAATCAAATATATTTCTTCACACCCATTACAGTGACTTATCAACAAGGTAAGATAATAAATATTAGCATGAGTACAGAGAAATGTAACACCTAAAGAAACTGTGGTACGGGCCCAGAGAGATAGCACACCAGTGTTTGCCTTGCAAGCAGCCGATCCAGGACCAAAGGTGGTTGGTTCGAATCCCGGTGTCCCATATGGTCCCCTGTGCCTGCCAGGAGCTATTTCTGAGCAGACAGCCAGGAGTAACCCCTGAGCAATGCCGGGTGTGGCCCCAAAACCAAAAAAAAAAAAGAAACTGTGGTACATATACCAAATGAAATACTATGCAGTGCATGGATGGACATGGAAACTATTGTGCTGAGTGAAATAAGTCAGAAGAAGAGAGAGACACAAACACAGTATAGTTTCACTCATTATGGGTTTCAAGAAAAATAAAAGACATTATTGTAATAATACCCAGAGTTAATAAAGTTGAGGGCTGGAAATACTGGGCCACGATATGAAGCTTACCAAATAGAGTGGTGAGTGCAGTTAGAGAAATAACTACACTCACAACTATCATTACAATATTATTGTGTGAGAGAAATAGAATTCCTTTTTTGAATACAGGCAAGGGGTAGAGGAGGAGGGCAATGGAGGGCAATGGTGGTGCGAATTTCTTTTTTATGACTGAAACCCAACTACAAACATGTTTGTAATCATGGTGCTTAAATAGAGATATTATTATTAAAATATATAAATATAAGAAAATGTAACTCCTAAATATTTTAAGTGACACAAAACTACTAAGGAAAAGAGAATGAAATATTTTACAAAACTAAAATCAGAACTACCATGCAATATAGTAAATCTACTTTAAGTAGATTGAGAGAAATTAAATGTGTATTTCTTTTTTTTTATGGACTTTATAAAATTGAAAGAATATTTTCTATTATATATTATGACAATTTCTTTTTTTTCCAGTTAATCCTAAATTGTAGTGCATCTTTTATACTTTTTCTTTTTTTTTTTAACACCACCCATCACCAGTGCAACATTCCCATCACCAATGTCCCAAGTCTCCCTCCTCCCCACCCGACCCCCGCCTGTACTCTAAACAGGTTCTCAATTTCCCTCATACATTCTCATTATTAGGACAGTTCAAAATGTAGTTATTTATCCAACTAAACTCATCACTCTTTGTGATGAGCTTCCTGAGGTGAGCTGGAACTTCCAGCTCTTTTCTCTTTTGTGTCTGAAAGTTATTATTGCAAGAATGTCTTTCATTTTTCTTAAAACCCATAAATGTGTGAGACCATTCTGCGTTTTTCTCTCTCTCTCTGACTTATTTCACTCAGCATAATAGATTCCGTGTACATCCATGTATAGGAAAATTTCATGACTTCATCTCTCCTGACAGCTGCATAATATTCCATTGTGTATATGTACCACAGTTTCTTTAGCCATTCGTCTGTTGAAGGGCATCTTGGTTGTTTCCAGAGTCTTGCTATGGTAAATAGTGCTGCAATGAATATAGGTGTAAGGAAGGGGTTTTTGTATTGTATTTTTGTGTTCCTAGGGTATATTCCTAGGAGTGGTATAGCTGGATCGTATGGGAGCTCGATTTCCAGTTTTTGGAGGAATCTCCATATCGCTTTCCATAAAGGTTGAACTAGACGGCATTCCCACCAGCAGTGGATAAGAGTTCCTTTCTCCCCACATCCCCGCCAACACTGTTTATTCTCATTCTTTGTGATGTGTGCCATTCTCTGTGGTGTGAGGTGGTATCTCATCGTTGTTTTGATTTGCATCTCCCTGATGATTAGTGATGTGGAGCACTTTTTCATGTGTCTTTTGGCCATCTGTATTTCTTCTTTGTCAAAGTGTCTGTTCATTTCTTCTCCCCATTTTTTGATGGGATTAGATGTTTTTTTCTTGTAAAGTTCTGTCAGTGCCTTGTATATTTTGGAGATTAGCCCCTTATCTGATGGGTATTGGGTGAATAGTTTCTCCCACTCAGTGGGTGGCTCTTGTATCTTGGGCACTATTTCCTTTGAGGTGCAGAAGCTTCTCAGCTTAATATATTCCCATCCGTTAATTTCTGCTTTCAGAAATTATGTGTATTTCTAAGATATATCTAAATGCCCTAGTACATTGCACCATAATTAATAATATCAGATATTTAATCTACAAGTACATTTATGTATCCTAAAATACCCTTAAGTAATTTCATAAATAAAATATTATATACATACAAATATAATTAAACCATAAAAAGAAGGAAATTCTGCCTTTGTGGCAACATAGAGGATAACATGTCAAATGAAACAATGACAAATATAAACAAATATATTATGGTATCATTTATACGTATATCTAAAACAAAGGGTCAATTTTGTAAAAATAAAGAAAATATTTGTGGTTACCAGGAGTTGGAGAAGAAAAAAAGATAATCTATAGGCCAAACTACACACCTTTAAGTATGTGAATAATGTCTGATTAACTATATTGAGTATAACTAAAAATAGTTTTACATACTTGAAATTTTCTGAGAAAATCTTTAGTATTGTAAGTACAATAAAAGAGAGATTAAAGCAGTTAACTTTGTGAGATGATGTATATATCTCAGTTCATTAGAATATTCTTGGCTTAATAATCTGTATACATTGTAGAATATATATTTGCAGACTTTGGTTCAATTGAATATTTTACAATGTATGTGTATATCTAATGTCATATTCTATACATCTTATATATGAAATTGTATTTTCAATAAAAGAGAAAAGAAATCAAATTGAGTATTTGTACCCATTACCAAAAATTTATATTTATAGATAAAAATGTCTATATTATATAAAGAACTACAAATGAATAAAGATAAAACCATATACTGACTATAGCTATCAGAAACATAAATGACTATGAAACATAGTCAAACTTAACTAAACCTGAAAGCATAAGTATTATTACAGAAATATAGTACTATCATACATTTTTATACCAAATTAGCAAAGTAATCTGACAATAAAAAGTTCTGGTGAGATATTGATAATCAGAAGCATATGCGGGGCCGGAGAAATAGCATAGCGGTAGCGCGTTTGCCTTGCAAGTGCTGACCCAGAACCAATGGTGGTTCGAATCCCGGCATCCCATATGGTCCCCCGTACCTGCCAGGAGTGATTTCTGAGCATAGAGCCAGGAGTATCCCCTGAGCATTGATGGGTGTGGCCCAAACCCCCCCCCCAAAAAAAAACAAACCCAAAAACAAAACAAACAAACAAACAAAAAACAGAAGCATATGCACCACCATTGGGAAGATAATAATGAACACATGGAAGAGAAATCTTCATCAACTAAATTTAAATGAACATACCTATAGTTCCAGCAATTTTCTCCATTTTCTCTTGCAATGATTCTCCCTTATAAGTGGATATTTACAATCAATCATGCTATTTTCATATCAAACTAAATCAAATACTCTTCGCCCATTTGAAATAAATTTTAATGGAATATATTTCAATTTTCTGGTCTCTTTTACTGTAAAATTACTCAGTTCCTATTATTAATCAATTAACACCTCTTCTTTATGCTAATATAAGGTTCTTTATTCTAACCTATTGTAACAAATCTTAAATCCATTTTACCAAAACTATTTTAATATAAACCATCTCTATAGTCTTATCTAATGGACAAATCATCATCATACTTTTTACCTTATTAGAGTTTATCAGCTTTCAACAATCTTTCACTCTCTGATGAAGTATTGCTACCTGGATACTATAGTCTCATCATTTTCTTTCTTCCTTACCAGTCATTCTATCCCGGTTCCCGTTAGTGATAGCATAAATCTTTAGTATTGGCTCATTTCTTTTACACAATTCTCATTTTTTATTCAATCCATGTTTATTCAATCTAGAAATATCAATACTGCCAAATTTATCTCCACATGAATTTCATATATAACTTTTGACTTGATATTTCCATTAGACTACCTAAAGGCCCCATTAAACTACCTAAAGTTAAAATTTTCTAATTCAGCCTGATCTCCTAAAACCTATCTTCCCACATTTTCCCAACCTTTATCAATAATATATTTTCCATTTCAAAGTTACTGTTCTCTTTCTGTCATATTCCGATTCAAAGTCATCAGAAAATGTTTTTAGTCATCTTCAATCTTTATTCAGAATTTGACTGCTACTTATTCCCACTCTAGAGTTTCATCTGATTGAAGCCCTCATCTTTTAATTATACCAGTAGTTTCAACTGCTAGTCCAGGGACAACTGTTGATTCACAGATACATAAATTAAATGTACTTTTTGGGAAGGAACTTACCATAAATAGGTGGGGAGTGAAGTTAGGGCAGAGAAGGGATGACTATGATAATGATATACATACATGTTATTATTTGGAATGTTTTACAAAAAATAAGTCAGCATCCTTATTATTTCTGTGACTTCTTTTTCTCAGTTTCCATTGCTCTTGTCCAATCACACTGTCTTATTATTCCTTAATCCTTAAACACTTTCTCCTTAAAAATTGTGCACTTCCTGGGAGCAGGAATGAAAATACAGTGAGCAGGGCACTTGCTGTGCATGAAGCAAACCTGGGCTTGAACTCTAGCATCCCATCTGGCAACCTGAGCCATCATGAGTGATTCCTGAACGCAAATGCCAGGTATTACCCTTGAGCACTACCAAGATGTTCCAAAAACAAAGTGAAAAAAAATAGAAACTTTGTATTTGCTATTTTCTTTAGATGATATACCTGCCCCATCCATCCCCACCCCAGTTTCCAGATTTATTTCATGTCACTCTCTCATTTAGGCCTGATTAAAATTATAACATCAAATTTTCTATAGCTTGAATATTAAATATTAATTTATTTAATAAAATGAATGTTTATCGGATAATTGGTGTGAAATTATCTTCTCCCAGTCTTTTTATTTAATATATATGCATAATAGACTTGCCTATAAGGAAAGATAAAACTATGCAATTTCCTTCTACATGAATAAATCTAGGACATGCCGTGCTGAGACAAATACAGAATGATCTCTAACATATGGAACATACAAAAGTCTAAGAGGGAAGGGTGTAGGCAAAAATGGCCTGAAAATTGTTCTACAGAACTGAGTTTATCGTCAAGGATGATACTGGGTTGGGGAGTGGGGTGGGAACTTTGGTGGGTACTCTATTTTTGGAATATTGTATGTATAAAACTCTATCAATTGTAGTGTTGCAAACCATAGTACTTAAAATAAAAATGTTGTAAAGGCAGATATATATATATACACACATATATAAATACCATTATTACTTCCACTAGAACTCTCAATTCTATAATTTTAAATGTTTAAATTTTTACTTGTAACAATTATCATTTATCATTTGCCTAAATATACATTATAACTTTTATAAGATCAAGATTTTGACTGCTTTTATTATTTCATTGTTTTGTTAATATCCTGTGGTAAACAATACTGTTAATAATGGGTTTTCATGCACATAATTCTAACACCTACCTTCCTCCTCATAGACCTCAAAGTCTCTCAATTCATTACATCATCACCAATTCAATTCTGAAGGCCAGCTCTTCATTTACGGGAGAACTTTTGATCTCACATATGAGAAAAATCATTTTGTATCTATCTTTTTCCTTTTGACTGACTTCACTCAGCATGTTATCCTCTATTTCCACCCCATATTTCTATTAATTATATGAGTAGATATGCATATATCCTTTAAATTATTTTTGTGTGTTTGGGTAATAAATGCCAGGAAGTGGTATCATCAAGTTATATGGGAGATTTGTTCCTATATTTTGGTAGTTTGCCATACTGCTTTCTATAGAGGTTAAACCAAACAACATTCCCATCAACAGCAGATATGGGTTCCTTTCTCACTACAACCCAGCCAAATACTAGCTATTTGCAAACATTTTTTGTTCATAGATATATCCCCAGAACTTTAATCTATCTAGCAGATTAAACAAATACATATTTACAAAATATTTATGAAATAAATTAATTCACATGGAGCACAATTCTAAGAGCAAAAAAGTTATTCAAATGTGCAATAACAATCTCAGAAGTTGTTGAGAATACGGAAATAAAGGAATAACCAGAAAATATGGTAATAGTTATGATCACTGAACACAACCAAAATAACAGTTATTTCACATACAGCCAAATGCATATGCAGCAGTAGACTGAGATCATGCATGAGTAAACATAACAAAATTTAAGAGAATTGTACTCTGAGAAAGGAGATTAATATCATAAAAATGCTAAGCAGTGGTCTCATTTCATCTGTAATTGTTTTTTTAATTATGTAAACACTATTAAATTTGAAAATAGAGGCATACTCTTTAAGCCTGTGTTCTCCCTCATTAGATTATCTGTTTCTTGCTTGTATTTTTCATTCTAGAGAAGACCATTTCCTCTCCTGAACATGTATTTCCTCTCTTTCTCTCTGCTTGCATATTTCTAAGTAAATTTCATGCAATAAAAAGTATAATTACTTCACTAAAAAAAGAAAACCTAATGATTTTAAAGTATCTCACATCTGTCTTCGTCTATGCATGACTTTCTTCTTGGTGGTATATATAAAACCATTAAAATTTCGAAAAGTTTGTTTGAAAAATTTTTTAGAAATTCAATCAATTATTTTACTCAGTTGAGAAGCTGTATTGATTGTATTTTAGCAGGTTAGGTGTACATCCAAATAAAATGTGTTAAGGATTCCAGAATCTTGTTTGCAGAAAGGCATCAATCAATTTCTAGTGTTTCCTTGACCAACTACCCTCATTTTTACATTTCATAACCAACTCGTCTTGTCCTATCACCCTCAAACAGCTTGTGCTATAATTTAGTAAAAAACTTACCAACATTTTCTCTTCATATCCTGCTGAGAGTTTGATGTTTTCAATATGAAACTTCAAAAATAATATTCTTTAAAAATTCATGACTATCTCTAAAGCTATAAATTCAAATTTCAACCTAATTATTAAAATCTACAAAGCAGGGAGTCTCAAATTATAAAATGATTATAAAAATCATTTTAAAATGCCAAAGTACTTTTTAATTTTGGTTCAAAAGAACTGATATTTTTTAGGATATCCATTAGTTCTTGCTTTGATATTAAAATCTATCTCAAACTTAACAGTGCCTTTTCATAAAAATTAGAACAGCTTATCTTGATCTGACCTCTATATATTATAAAGGAAGCTCATATTCTATATTTATAGGACATCTCACACTCCACCTTTTTAATAAAGACTACTTTGAAAGTGCAAGTGAATTTATTCAAATTTATTGAGAGGCAAATGCTTAACTGCATAAACATTTAATAAGCTCAAGTATTATTTTGAAAAATAATACTTTTTTCTTACCTACATAGATAAAACTGTAAATCCAAATCAGTAACCCTAATCCCTATTTACCACCCTTCTTAGAACTTAGTTCTGCCTTTAATCTATCTTTATAATTTCAACAATAAAATAGTGATTCATTAATGTGCATTTTTTTACCTAAATTCTTCACCTGAATGAATGGGAAGAAACTCTAAATTAGTGCAATTCTAAGTGCTAAATATAAATAAATACAATATATATACATATATACATATATATGTATATATATATATATGGGTCATTCTTCAAACCACTGTCAGTTTATATATAAACTGACAGTGGTTTGAAGAATGACCCCCTTATTTCTTCCCTACCAAATATTAACATGAACTTAGAAATCCTGCCTAAGGCATTTATATTACAACTTAAAGGTAGATCTTTGGATTACTGATCCTACCCTAATCAATAATCCACCCTAGGGTGTGACCTGATGATAGTACACTGGATTATTCCTTACTTGGTACTCTACTCTCACTTTAGGGTAGGACCTGATTCTTGTCAATAAAAGCAAGGGTCTGAGGAAGGCAGGGCCTCATTCTTCCATCTTCTTCCACTGAGCTGCACTCCATTTTAGAAGAAATTTTTGTTGCTTGAATTCCTTACTTGAGCACTGGAATTCCTGAATCAATTTTTGTACCTTTTCACTGTGTGGATTATTTACTGCGGATCTCTACAACTGGAACTGTTACCCCTGTCCGACTAGGACAGGGGAATGGGAACTGCCTTTCCTGTCTGGGAACTTGGTAGGAATCAAACCTCAACCAATCTCCTAGAGAACTTGACTCTTCAGTAGATTATCCATATTTAAATGGGAAATTCCATACCAATTTAGCACCTCCCAACGAGCTCTTATTTTCTCTGCCAAATCTAGATACAGGGTAGGCAGGTGGCTCATTATATCCAGCTCATTATTTCTGGTTCAGCTCTTTACCCAAATGTAGAGATCACAGCTATTATGTTTATTTAGAGATTTAAAATTAAAAAATAAAGGAATGCTAACAGTGTCCCATGTCATATATAAATATCTACATACTCCATAAGAGAGATACTAAAGGAAGCTTTACTTGGAAGTTCTGATTATCTAGAGGCCATGTAGAATTTATTATGATTTATACTTTTAAAATGATTTATACTTTAAGAATAATGATAGAAATAACGTTATACATATAACAAATAACATTATACATATAATTGTCTTATTCTTGCTCCCTGGCTTTCTCTAAAAATACTGTAGATTAGTAGGAAAGTTTCTTTGGAGAGAAATTTTGCAATGAACTCAGCATTGTTCCAAATGATTTTAGAAGTCAATTGCAAATGGCAAAGGACTTCAGTGGCACTAATTATGAAGCTATTTGTTTTACAGTTGACCAATTAGTGTTCATTTACTGCTTGTCAGAAATTGTACTAGATCTGAAGATATTATAAAATTCAGACCCTGCTCTCAAGAATGTTTTCCAAAATTACATAGGCAATTACAAATAAACAAAAACTTTGCTCCTAATTTAGGAAGAGACAACAAAATACATTTTTTTTTCAGAATTCTCACCAGAATGTGTAGCTGGGAATAAATAATAAACTGTAGCTTGTGAATGAGATGTGTTATAGGTCAGGAAATACTACTCTGTGTTCAGAGAAGCAGACACATTAACAAGGAAGGTCCATGCAGAAGAGGAAGGTGGATATGGGATTTTATCCTGAAGGCAATGGGAGGTGAAGTGAGATCATGCCTGTGCTCCAGGCAATCAGAATGGGAAATGCAACAGTGGAGATAATTTGTGGTGAGCAATCTCCAAAAATGTGTTAGATGTCTGCCACATCAGGAAATGAGAAATTATCTTGACATTCAATTGAGAAAAATATTTCAAACACTGTAAAAGCATCATTATAATCTTATTTTAGTCAAATAATAGGAAATTAATACTTGTTTCATTTAGTATTTACCTTCACAACCACTTGCATGTTATTTTATTTCCCATTTTATAGTTAAGTCCAATTTAAAGTTGACCAAATTACCTCAACTTGCATAACTGCTAGATGATATATCCATAATTTATACTCAACTGGATGAGTCCTAAACATACTCTTTCACTTGCACTAGTACTCTTTTTGGTTCCAGCTCTTGAGACATTACTAAAGTTCCTAAAAGAATATCAAAATGTGGCCCCTTGTAAAACGTTCTGATAAAAGTTATTACATAAATGTCTTAATTGTTTCACTATTTTAGACTTGTATGTATCTAAGTTTAATAGCTTACTCAAAGAAAAGATATCTACTCAGTAATGTATACTGAAAAACAAACTAACTATCAACCATGCTGCTGATCTGGGCCACATGAGGTTATTCTCAGAGCTAATACAACTTCTCAGAGAGAAATACTAACACTAAATTATGCTAAGAGTATTTTTGGCTCTTAACAAATGATGCATATAGAAAGGCTAGTTTAAAATAGTCACAAATTTAAAGGGGGAGAGATACCTCATTGGCATCACCCTTGCTTAAATCGCCTAATTAGTCATGCAAAATGCAACCTATATGCAATGGATGAGTTAACATTGCTATCACAACCTTCACTTTTCCATTATCTGACTTTTATGAGTTTAAATTTGCAGTTTTAAAGGTTGCTCCACTCTTGAATTTTTGCATTTAATTAAACACAGTAAAAGAGAAAAACCACATTTTCAAAAGAAGTGTTCATCATCTTAAATCTAGCAATAAAAAGATGAGTCATCAAAATTCTGAGTAAAGCTTTCAACTTGCCTTGCAACTGTACTTTTATACAGCTATTATGAGGACTTCCAAAAGCATATAAAGAGGTATAACATCAACAAAATACTATATTATACTAATTTTCTAACTTTCCTATTATTTTGTATTGAGAACAAAATCAAATATCATAGCAACAACTTATCAATTAAGCCTTTAATGACTATAACTTTATCCATTACTCTTATAGTATCATACCAGAGTAAGTACTCTTCTCCAAACCCCAAGAAGATAATTCTTTACAATTTAAGAGATACACTTAATTAATATGAAATACTCCAGATACTAATACCAAACCCAAACAAGCAAAGACTTTTTTTTATTTTTTCCTTCTATTTAAACATGTGGTTTCAAATGTATTCATAATAGAGTTTAGATCTTACGGTGTACACTACCCTTCACCCATGAACATTTCCTGCCACTAGTGTCCCCAGTGTCCCTTCCACCCTTCTCTTTGCCTGCCCCCCCTCATCTTTTTTTTCTTTTAGACAATGTGGTTTGCACTATTGTTAATGAAGGAGTACTACACATATCACTTAATCTCTGTTCAACACCCAGTTATTGTCTAGAGTGATCAGTTCCAACTATCATTCTCATAGTAGTTCCTTCTCTACCCTAACTGCATTGCTCTACTATTTACAGCAAGGTTCCTACCATGAACTTATCCTCCTGGTTCTAATCTTTATTGTCTCTGGATATTACTATTACCATACAATTTTTTTTCTTATATCCCACTTCAGCACCTCAATAGAAATGGTGACTAGAATCAAAACTACCCAGGGAATGAAGGAAACTATTTACCCAGTAACCACCTGATAAAGGGTTAACATATAAGATGTACAAGGTGTTGGTAAAGCTCAGCAAGAAAAAAATATCCAATCCTATCTAAAAATGAGAAGAATGAACAAACATTTTCTCAAAGACAAAAGACAGAGGCCAAAAGAGGCACATTAAAAAATATTCCACAAATTATCAGGGAGATGCAAATCAAAACAACAGTGAGATACCAGCTCACACTGAAGAGACTGGCACACATCACAAAGAACAAGAACAACCCATGTTAGTGCAGATGTGGGTAGAAAAGGACTCTCATTCACTACTGGAGGGAATGTAAACTAGTCCAGCCCTTGTAAAAACAATATGGATATTCCTCAGAAAATTAAAAGTTGATTTTACATATGATCTAGCAATACCACTTCTAGGGATATACCCTAGGAACCCAAAAGCACAATACATAAAATCCTTCTGCACTCCTATGTTCACTGAAGCACATTTACAGTAGCCAGAATCTGGAAATATTCCAAATGCCTGAGAACATAAGAGTGTATAAGGAAAAAGGTGGTACATCTATACAATGGAATACTCTGCAGCTGTTAAGAAAATGAAATTGTGATTTTGCTTATATATGGATGATATGGAGAGTATTATACTGAGTGAAATGAGTCAGAGAAAGAGGATAGACATAGAACAATCTCATTCAAAAGCTTCTTCCATGCTAAAATCAATTGGGAAAAGGAATTTTTGAAAAATGATAGAAACACTAAAATCTACACATATTATAAAGGGATTAAAAGTTGCAATTACATTTAGAGTATATGTTTTTGGTAGTCATTAAACAATTTATTTAATTGGAATGAATAAAATTTTGTGTGGTTTTGTTTGACAGTAACTTAGGGATTGTACAGTTCTTAAGTGTCTCCTCCTGACTGCTTGCCCAGGTCAGTGAACCTGCCAGTGTGCCAGGAATCAAATGCAGGACCCATTCTACTCTCCAGACCCTCAAATTTAAATTTTTAAATATAAAATCTCACTTGGACCTTTTAAATTGTCTGCTTTATTTTTCTGAATGGACTGTTGCAACTACAGAAAAAAAAGATACCAAAAAAAAAAAATAATCAAAGAAATCTTTTGTTTGTTTTGTTTTGTATTTGGGCCACACCTGGTGGCACCCGGGATCACTCCTGGCTCTGCACTCAGAAATCACTCCTGGCACTGGGGACCACATGGGACGCCTGGGATCAAACTGAGGTCTGTTCTCGTCAGCAGCGTTCAATGCAAACGCCCTACCGCTGTTCTACCACTCTAGTCCCAATCAAAGAAATCTTAAACTTTTGTTATACAAATTATAAGTCACTCATATATTTCAGGTGTCTACATAGTGTGAAAAAATGCCTAGAAAAGTATGTGATTTATGAATAGGACATAAACTTTCTCACAGTTACAAGGATAGCAAACAAGCATATTTATTGTCAAGTGATCTAAAAGATTTTAATTGTGAATTTTCCTAGTGACCAAGTTTTCGATTTTTCTTAATTCAACAAGAATAGCATTGGTATAAATAGCATCAATATACATTCTGCACATTTTTGAAATTCCTAATGCCCATTTCAGATTTTAGTTTCTCTTTCTCTGACATCCTAATATATTTTACCTCTTCTTAAACTGAGAATCAGGAATCCATATGGAGTTCATAACTCCATAGTGTGATCACAAAAAAGTGCCAATAGTAAATTTTTTTCTGGATTTTCAAAAATAAGAAAAAGAAAGTATGGTAATAATACTCAGAGACAATAGAAATGAGACCTGGAAGGTCCAGCCCACTATATGAAGCTTACCAAAAAGAGTAATGAGTGCAGTTAGAAAAATAAGGCGCAAGCAGTAAGGTGTCTGCCTTGTCCGTGCTAGCTAGGACGGACTGTGGTTTAATCCCCCAGTGTCCCATATGGTGCCATAGCCAGAGTGATTTCTGAGCTCACAGCCAGGAGTAACCCTTGAGCATCACTGCGAGCCAGGAGTAACCCTTGAGCATCACTGCGTATGGCCCAAAAATCAAAAAAAAAAAAAAAAAAAAAAAAAAGAAAAGAAAAGAAAAGAAAAGAAAAGAAAAAAGAAAAAGAACTACACCAACAACTATCATGACAATGGTAGTGAATGAGAGAAATAGAACCTTGCCTTGAAGACAAGCAGGGGGTGGAGAAGGAGGGAGATGAGCGGGCATTGGTGGTGGGAAGGTTGCACTGGTGAAGGAGGTATATTTTTTATGACTGAAACCTCCTACAAACATGTTTGTAGCCATGTTGCTTAAATAAAAATATTATTAGAAAAAATAACTCCCTATTTCTCTAGTCATCACTTCCTTGGCATGATCTGAACTTATCCATTTACCACTACATTTTGGAATTTTCAAGTTGTGTTTTAAATAAAGCTGACCATCTTAAGAGGCAATTTTTCAGTTCTCTTTAATGTGGTATGTCACATTCTATAGTTTAAGTGATTACATGTAGAGCTGGCATTCTCTCTTTTGACCCACAAAATAAATGCAGTCTTAACTACATTTTCAGGAGTAATTACAAAGGCTTAAATATGAAGAACTAGATAACAAATGATATTTAAAAAATAAGAAGATTGTTATATTCAAAAAATAAAAATAAGTAAAAACAAAAACAAAAGTTAACTCAAAATCAAATAATAAATCCAGTGCTTTAAGAAGCATTCACCCATATGGTTGGTTACTCTAGTTTGGAGAGTAAGCCTGGGTCCAGGGACTGCAGTTTATAAGGCTAAGCAGTGAATTAAAATACTTAGCAACATAGCATAATTTTATCTCAGCATTCTGTGTAATATCCGTAAGTAAGAAAACTATGTACTTTTATTCCCATGGTTATTAGCAGAGTAGATATAAGAGGTTGAGGATCACTTCACTGAATTTCTAAAAAAAATTATTAATACCTCATATATGAACAACTGGTAAATATAATCTAAGATAAAGTTTGCACCACAAAAAATACAAAACAGTTTTTATGGATTATAGAATAAAATTCAATATATTGCTAAATAACTTTTCCTCATATACACACGATACTAAATTCCTTTGTCCTGGAGTGAATGCCTGGAGTGGATACCTCTTCAATTTGCCCACCTGTGAATATAAGTGCCACAATATCATACAAAAAATTCTTCTACTTTTGCTTCTTGCAGTTTATCAATTTAAATTTCCAAAACATTTTTACAGACTTAGTCTTCTTACATTAGCCAGTCTATGAGCAGGTTTCTTTCTGTATGTGTTATAATACATATTACTCATATTCTATCTTTTTCCTAAAATGTCTGAAGACAGCTTAAATTATTAAAATGTATGATACATAAAACCATTAAAAGTAAAAAAGAAATGTCAAAAGTCAATTCAGAGTAATGAATAAACATATCCAAAATATGAAAATGAGTTTCTATAAGAGGGCACTAAATTTGACTTTAAACTCTCTCAAAATCAAGGGGACAGGGAATTGATGCTACATATTCCTCTTGACAGATTTAATGAATTATTTAAATTTATCCATGGCAAAGACTGCTAGTTAGCCACCAAAATCTGTTCCTCTTCTTTCATAATGTTGGAAATATAGCTGAGCTGCAAGTAGGCACAACATTTTCAGCTTCCCTCGAAATGAGGAGAGACCATGTAATTATACTCTCTCTAAGAGGATACAAGTATCACTTTGCTATTGATGTGTGCCATTTTTTACATTGCATGCTTAAAAAGAATTATATAATCCTAAAGTAGAGTCACTTTTCTTCCCACTAGCTAGAATGAGAATAAGTTGGAAGTGGCCTTGGAAGTTACAAGTTGGAAAATTATATAGGCTCTACTATAAAAGAGGTGGTGTGGAAAACTAATCTAAGAAAGAAATTGAACTATCTTATGTATATGAAGAAAAATAAAGCGACCTTGAACTCAATTCCATGATACAGAAAGGACTTTGAAAACTACTCCAACAAGCTACTAGGGGAAAGAACCTTGACCATTTTTCTTCATTAAGACCAAAACACATATTGACTAACATACCCCTAACTGCATAATTAGATTCTAATTATAAATGTGACCTGTGATCAATCATGTGACACATATGCACAACTGTGACCTGTGATAAATTATGTGATGCCTATGCACAACTTTGCAACACCCCAATCATGTTACTCATTCATTCCTAACCATTTAATGCATAATCCTCTCTTTTAATTAACTCATCCTTTAAAAATCTTTGCCCTGGACTTGGACCAAAGAGATAATATAGGTGGGTATTATTATTAAAAGCAGTTATCTTATATGTGGCCATCCTGGTTTGACTTCTGGTACTCCATATAATACCCTGTGTACTGCTAAGAGAGAGTCCTGAGTGCAGAGCCAGGAGTAAGTCCTGAGCACAGCTCTGTGAAAGCCTAAAACAAAACTGACAAATCCTTATTCAAAGCCTGATGTACATCTCTCCTTTGAGACCAACCACATCCAAGTCTTCAGCATGTACTCTCTCTTTAATAAATTACTCTGCTGTAATATACATTGTCTTGTCCTTGATAAAGATAAAGAAATTTGTTCTTTTTAGTGGATTCTACTTTTATGACATTTTCCTAGAGTCAAAGAGCTAAATACCATTCCAGCTAAGGTTCACGATTCCTCTGAGACTGGATTGCAGAGGTTAATTCCCTGGCCAAGTAGAGCAAATGGATGTAAGGGTAGTCTGATAGTTATCTTTTAGGGATAGCATGATATTGCCCACACCAAGCAGGATCTTACACTTGTACTACAGCATCTCCCTTGAGATTTGGAAGTATTGAATTACTCTGAATACTTACTATGCACTTAGATCCTCTCTTGTTTCTGAGGTCTCCGAAGTCTGTTCGTTGGTAATACCTCTTTCTGTCTGATTGACAACAGAGAAAATGGGCTTTTCTTAGAAAATACAGGGTAGTAAACTTGAATAGTTCTCCAAGTTATTCAAATACCAAAACCAGATACAGGAGATTGGAATATATTCATATTAAATCAAAATGATAATGAATACTAGAGAAATAAAACCTGAATTTATATATGGTATTCAGAGCTATATTGATTTTTTAATTCATGAAATTGTATTAAAGAAATATGATACCTTCCAGATGCTACCCAGAGTTGAATACTCAGTATTTCTCTGGGCTACTCATGGCCCTATGCTCAAGAATTACTTCAGTATTGCTTGGGAGACCTTATGTGGTAATGGGGATTTAACCTGGTTCGACTGCATCACATACCTTAACCGATGTTCTATTTCCATACTATTTTTATATCACACAAATGAGTGTAATAATTCTATGTGTTTACCTTTCTTTATGACTCATTGTGTTCAGTATAACTCTCCATATCCATATATGTATAAGTAAATTTCATGACTTCATTTTTCCTAATAGCTGTATAGTATTCTACACATTTTTTATTCATTCATCTGTTCTCAAACACTTGGGTTGCTTCCAGATTCTGGCTATTGTGAAAAAAAAAAAGAAGCTACAATTAACATACAAAAGTATTTTCTGTGTTTTTAGGTCCCTGGAGTATATTCCTAAGATTAGCATTTCTGTGTCATATAAAAGATCAATATTTAGGGGGTTTTGTAAGAAATAACCATATTGTTTTCCATAAAGGCTGCACCTTTATGAGAGTCCGTTTCTCTCCACATAGATGCCTACTCTGATTATTCTTGTTCCTTTAATATGTGTCGATCTCTGCGATGTGAAATATATCATTTTGTTTTGATTTGCATCTTCCTGATGATTAATGATGTGGAACACTATTTCATTTGCCTTTGGCCATCTGTATTTCTTCTTGGAGAAAGTTTCTGTTCATTTCTTCTTCCCATTTTTGGATGCAGTGATATATTTTTTCCTGTTAAGCCCTATGGAAATGCCTCCTATATCTTTTATATTCATACCTTTTTAGATGGGTAGTGTATGAATAGTTTCTCTCATTCCATGTGCTATCTTTGTTCATTAGTAACCTTTTCTTTTAAAGTACAGAAACTAACTAATTTAATGTAATCCCATTCGTTTATCTTTACTTCCACTTTCTTGGTCAATGGTGTTTCATCCTTGAAGATGCCTTTAGCTTTAATTTCATAGGGAGTTCTGCCTACAATTTTCTTTATGTAACTGAAGGTTAAAGGTTTGATATCAAAGTCTTTAATTCATTTTGACTTGACTTTTGTACATAGCATTAAAGAGAAGTCTGAGTTCACTTTTTTACAACACTACTGAAGAGACTTCACTTGCTCTTCAGATTTCTTGCCCCTTTATCAAAGATTAATTGATCATATACTTGTGGGTCATTCTTTGGATATTCAAGTCTAGGGCATTGATTTGAGGGTCTCTTTACAGTACCACATTGTTTTAATTACTAACACTTCATAAAATACATTGATGTTGGGGAAAGTAATGTTTCCCATGTCCTTTACCCAGACATTACTTTCACTATTCATGGAGGTTTTCTGTTTCATATGAATTTCAGAAGTGTTTGATCTATTTCTTTAAGAAATTACATGAATACCTTTTAATGAATTGCATTAAGTCTATACAATGCTTGGGAAGTACTCCCACTTTAAAGAAGTCTATTCTTCCAATCCATAAACTGAGTGTCCTTTTTATTTCTTGAAACAGTGTTTTGTAGTTTATTTTATATAGCTCTTTCATATACATAGTTAAATTGACTCCAAGATACTTGATTTTCTGAAGTACAATGTGAATGGGATTGTTTTTGTTTAATATTTCTTTTATATATATATTGGTTTTTGGGTCGCACCTGGCAGTGTTTAGGGGTTAATCCTGGCTCTAAACTCAGAAATCGCTCCTGGTAGACTCAGGGGACCATATGAGATGCTGGGATTCAAACCACCAACCTTCTGCATGCAAGGCAAACACCTTATCTCCATGCTATCTCTCTGGCCCCTCTTTTTAATATTTTTAATTAGAAAAGCGATGAATTAGGTTTTTGAGTAGAAATTTTATAGCCTTGCAGCCAAAGCAATAGCACAGCAGTAGAGCATTTGCCTTGCACCTGGCCAACCCAGGATGGACCCTGGTTCAATTCTGGTCATCTCATATACTCATCCGAGTCTGCCAGGAGTGATTTCTGATTGCAGAGTCAGCAGTGACCCCTAGGCACTGCTGGTATGGCCCAAAAACCAAAAACTAAAAAAAAAAAAAAAGGAAACTATAGCCTTTCACTTTACTATTAAAATCTATTATTTATAGAAGCTATCCTAATCTTTAGGATTTTCTAAATACAGTAACATGTCATTTGCAAACAGTAAGAATTTGACTTCTTCTTTTTCTATCTGAATGCCCTTGATAGCTTTTCCTTGTCTAGTTTCTATGTCATTTACTTCTAGTCTATAGTGAATAGAAATGGTGAGAGTTGTAAACTTGCCTTGTATCATATCTTAGAGAACAGGCTTTTAGTTTTTGCCCATTGAGTATAATGTTTTCAATGAGCTCTTATTTTAAATGGCTTTACTATACTGAGGAAAGGTCCTTCAATTCTCATTTGTTGAGAGTTTTTATTATGTATAGGTACTGGACTGTGTCAAATGCTTTCCATACATCTATTGCTATCATCATGTGATTATTTCTTTTATTTATATGGTATATTATATTAATTGTTTGCATATGTTAAATCATTTTTTGCATCCCTGGTATGAATCCTACTTGGTTGTGGTCTATGAACATTTTGATAAATGGTTGAATTCTATTTGCTAGTATTCATTCACGAAACATAGTGGGTCCTGTTTTGCTCCCTTGTAATATCTGTAGTGTGGTTATGTTTTTTATTTAGTGTGATGCATCTCATTGATTAGAAGAAGTGTGCAGCTGCAGAGTAAAGCAGTGTGGCCATGTTCTTCTCAGGCTACACTCACTTGGTGTTAAAATGGCTTTTCTGAGTCTCAAAAAGTTTTCCCTTAGTTTGTCAGCCTCAGTTTCTTGGAACTATTTAGCAGAGCATAGCACAATTGGGGTTACTGAAAGATCTCTCCCCTTGTCCTGGTGCTTCTTTTTCCCTCTGGTTACACTGACCTGGGGTGAAGATAGTGCTTCAGAGTCACAAAGAAGACTCTGCCATTAGTATCTGCCTCAGTTTTTTTTCCACTTCTGATTTGGTCAAGGCTTGCTGTTGCATAAGATCAGTCTTCCATTTAAAATATCTTAAATATCTTAATTTTAAAAAGAGAAGTCATTAGTTACAAGACTAAAACATTGAGAAAACTCTAATTTTAATATATTGTTTAACATAGATGCTTAAATATCAAGTTTCCAGAATCCTTTTTCTTCATGTCTTAGAATAGAGATGAGCATGATGGAAATATGATAGCAACTAGAAATACAAGAATTATTTCTTTAGAATTTAGCAAATTTACCATTAAAATGTATTTTTCTCAGTTCTCTGAGTGATTCTTTTCTAAAGCAATCTCTGTAATCAAAAACATAATTATGTAAGCTTTAATCTACAACCTGTTTAATTCATATCACAGGAAGACAGATTAAGACTGTCTACTGTGAAAAAGAATGACCATCTCCATTTGCACACACAAAGTTTTTTCTTCATGGAGAAATAATATTATCTACTGCATTCATTATTCTTTACCTTCAAGAATATTTAAATACTTTTTCTAAAAATTAAAATTATTTCACAAGGTATAATATAAATATGCACATGCATAATGCACTAAGCTTCTGTCTAGAGAATATAATCAAAATTCTCTTAAAGTCAGGATTTCTGAATAGTATGAATCCTTTTCTATTGAATTGGAATGTGGTTCCTCCCGTTAGTAGCAGCCTACCCTCAATTAGTTCATTTAACCTCTCTTCATAAACATCGAAGAAAAGCAGAATAATGATAAATGACACTTTAATTTGGAAAAAGAGAAATGTAAGCAACATTGAATAAATAGGTGTTCATTGTATTGTTCATTCTGTTGGACAGAGATAGGATCACTGGTAAAATGTGTTTTTTTTTTCATGTGGATGGTTACACTCTGCTTACCTGGAGGTTATCGTTGGTTCGTGAACCTCTGTGGCAATATTTGAAAAGGCCAGAGGAGTTGAATATTCTTTAGAGGTTTGAAAAAGTTTAGAATGCTACTTGCTTGTGTGGTCTCTATAGTTTGAAACTCAGTATTTAAGCAACTGATTCCTATCTGTGTGGCCTGAGGCTTCTTTCTAAATCTAGTCATCCTTAAGTATCCCTGATTTCTGAAGGATACATATTATTTCTGAATCTCTATGGAATCCTCTAGCCTAAGTCAAAGAAAATGTAAATTCTGTATCTTATTTCCTTATAGAATGTGACTGTGAGAATGAAAAAAAAAGTATCATAATACTTCTCATTATTTCATATATTTTGATAATCATTAAAATTATAACATCATTATAAAATGATAGTAAAATCTAAAGTCTTCCTATAAAATATACAATGCTCCAGGCCCAAATAGCTATATATTATCACAGGAAATGTCAGCTGACTCAGCTGCATTGTTTCACAAACGGACTGGTGGGGGGACAGGTGTTGAGGTATTTAATTAGGGTGAATAGTTGAAGCAGGACAAAGATTGGTTTTTCCTGGGGGTGGGGGGGACCAAAGGACTGAGATAAAAGGCTGAACTGAGATGCTTATGTAGTGGCTTTCTTAGCTTGTGTGAGGCCCCAAGCTCAATTTCTATAATAATATGGACCCCAAGACCACCAGATACAGCCCTAGTGGACCCCCAAATGCTGCACTGTGGAGCCTGTGACCCAAACCATGGATCAACAACACTTAGAATGAGCAGTTAGCAGTGAACCCAATATCATTGAATACTGCTGGGAAGGGTTTCTCTAATAAATTTTAAAATTAAGTTGATAATGTTCTATTACCTAGTAAGGTAATTATTACTGCTTAAATTAATTTGACTTTGTTCTTGAATAATGGAGTCTGCATATTGGGAAAGATATCAGTCAAATCATTTTTCTCCATAAGAGTTACTGTTTCTCCAAAGTGAATGTCACGATTACTTTGATTAGGATTTGTCTACCCAATTGCCTTTCCTTTACCTAAATACACATATAGAAGGTTCAAAAAATCTGATTTTCTCCAATATAAACAGATATAATTTTGGACTTGTTTGAATTTTGCTTTCCAAAAGCTGCCATATCCGGAACCATTACTGACGTATTTGGCTTAATAAACATGTTTTGCCAGTGAGTTAATAGCATCTCTTCTAACTCAGTCAACAATGTCTGTTACACAAGTCAGCAAACACACCCTCTTTTTACTACCCCTATTTGGAGGCAAAGAGCTGTCTTATATTTTTAACTTATCTCTATTATGACTTGTTAAGTTGCTACGTTTAGAATAACTGTGAGGCAAAATTGCAAGTTCTTATATACAGCCTGAAAACTCTCATTATATGTTGGCTACATTGGCAGCAGCTGAAAATGTTATTTTAGAAAAGGGAAAATAAGTCGTATAGACATAGAAAAACTTGTCTAAGTATGTCCAATAGTTGATCACATAATTCTTTCTGTTCCAGAAACAGAAAAAGTGTTTATGGGAGTATCATTTGTCATCTTTATAAAACTCCAATTAAGTAAAATATACATATTATTTTTTCATATGAATTTACAAAAAAAATTAAGCAACTATTATTTCAGAGACTCAGTAGAACTAGAAAGAAAGACAAAAAGACAGCTTGGAGTTGCTTTGTTTCTGTTTGAGGGAAAGAGAGATGGGGGAATATCTGCCATTGTTCAGGAGATACTTCTGACTCTGTACTTTCTGAACATGGCCCCTGACATGTTTGGGAACCATAGGTGGTAGTTTGAACCCTGTAATCTATCTTCAACCCAGACTCTCTTTATTTAAATGAAGATGGTTTAGGGTTATAAAACTTAAAGAAGGAATAAATTGGCAATGGAGCAAAAGTTGAACCTCCACTGTATTGTGTTTGGCTTTGTGATTAGTCTAAGGCTAGCTTCCCAGGAATGTCAAGTTGGAAATTATGGAGTCAAATGCTAACTTATCAGGTTAGTTACTCAAACCCTGCACATTGCAAATAGAAATCTGTCTTCAGGAGGACAGGTCCTTGCCAGATCCCGAGAGATAAACTCTGAACCCATGAAATGTTCTGATACATCAGACTACTTTTATCTTCCTAAGTCCTTTAGTTCCCTGAACCAGTTTGACCACTTTTGGCAAGAATATGATCTAAAGTACATACTGATTTCTGCATGTCTGAGAACTAGTACAGTGTATTAATACAGTCAATTAGAATAATTGGCCTCTCAGCGGGGGGGGGGGATGAAAATATGAGGCAACAAAGCTGAGAGCAGACTCATGTGCTCCCATACCTATGTGAATAACCTAAAATAAATAAGCACCTTTATGAGTTTCTCTTGTAGGCAATACTTCACACATCTTTGTTCATAGAATTAAACACATCTTCCAGAAGGGTGTACCAGGACACTTCTGTTTCATTTCTGATTCTCACTCATTACTTCTTTGATTCATGAAAATTTTGATCTATATACTTTCCTATACTATACCTTAAAAAAGAATATGACAGAATTTCTGAATTATGGGAACTCCAGAAAAGTATCAGGCCTGAGGGCTTCATGAAGAACTGGAAAAATATTTATCTTGAATATTAATTAGAACCCAGTATTTTATGCTGTATAACAGCACTAGAAATGTTTAAAGGTCTACTGATTGTTATAACAGTCAAGATCTTGAAACAATTCAAATACCCAACAACAAATAAGAAATTAAAGAAGACAAAAAGAAATCTGCTGTAAATATGCATGTAAATATATACAATGGACTCCTACTTTGCTATTAGAAAAGATAAAATCTTTGATCTTGTAACAACATGGACAGATATGGATGAGGTCATGCTAAAAAATAATTTAGAAAACATCAAGACAAATACAAAATAATATTTCTCACATGTACTATATAAAGAAACAAAGCAAGCTAATTGATAGTGTCCAAATGGAAAACTCTCTTAATCTCAACACAACACTGAAAATGGGGAGGGTTTTAAGGAGCTAATATATTGTGTGGTGAAGGGATATTGGCAATTTGATAACAGGCTTGATATAATTTACATTGTATGAATAGTTTTATTAATCAACATTACTCAATAATTTTAACTTAACTGTCAACTACAGAAGACTGATTAAAACAACTGTGATGTAACAGAACCGTAAAGAAAGACTTCATCCTAGGATCCATCCTATGACCTGTGCAAATACCAAGATCTCTAGCTACAGAGGCCTGATTTTATCATCCACGATGGCATGGATGATAAACACAAAAGGACGAAACAAAAGGACTTTGGGGAGAGTAAAAGAACATGTATGGAGCCTGTGGTTATTCTCATGACAGTATACTTTCAGGGCAGAGAAACCCTGTATCTCTTAGACCAAGGAAAGTCCCCAATATTTACTGCGCCTATGCAAAAAAAAAAAAAAAAAAAAAAAAAAAAAGCACAAGTTAATTTTTTGGTTGTTATTGTTGTTTGTTTCTTTGTTGGTTTTTATTTTTTTGTGCTTTGTTTTGTTTTTATTTCAGGACCATGGTTATTGTGTATTTGTTGTCTTTATTACTGTGGTGCTTTTCGGTTTTTTTTGTTTGATTTTTTTGTATTGTTATGTTTTTTTCCTTTTTCCCTTTCTTCTCTTAAATTGATATTTACAGCCTCTAGAAGGACTCCTTGCAATTTTTGCTTGTTTGATTTTTGATCCATTTTTTTTCTTCCCTTCAAACAAAACCACATAACTTGAACCATCTTGTTCCACCTCACAAATTGAGGGGGAAATAATTGAGGGTACCAAGACCCAACAGTCATATGAACATTGAGTAGAAATAAAAAATGATCAGACTTAAACCAAAAACTTAATCCAAAAACTTAAATCTAAGCCAATGACAACAGAATCGATACCTAATCTACAACAAGCTAGACACAGAGGGGACCACTTGTACTAGCAGCCCAGGGGTCCATAGAGGGGGATCTGGGATGCATGCTGAAAACAAGGGTGGAGGGAAGACAACATTGGTGGTGGGAATGCCCCTGATTCAATGTCACTATGTACCTAAAATATTATTGTGAAAGATTTGTAATCCACTTTGACCAAAATAAAAATTATTATTAAAAAAAACTTAAATTTGCTGATAAATTAACCCTTAAAGCAAAAAAAAAAAAAAAGAAAAATTTGTTACGATCATATTAGTTTAGTTCCAAAGAAACTTATTTATTTTTATATTTTTCTACAGTGTTAGGGTTCAAACCTATGGGGTTGTGCACGCAAGGCACATGATCTATCACTGAGACACATCTACACACTTAGAGGAACATTTTTATGTGATTCTCTTCTTTTTATCTGTGGATTGCATAATAATGTTGTTACTCCCCAAATTTAGGATCCCACTAGTTTAGAATTGTAGAAAAGAACTGTGAACTCTAAGTTATTTTATGTTCCCCTGTTTTTTTATTTTAAGATAAATAACTTTATTTGGATAAAATGAATACCTAAGAATATCAATATCAATACCTAAGAAACAAATTTTACATTGCACTTTTATTAAACAAGCCTTAAAATATCTAAAAATTAAAAAATATAAGATAACATTAAAAGAATACAAAGGTCAAGTTGTTTTGTTCCACATGGCAGACTAGCTAGAATTTCTGATACCACATATGTTCTCCCAAGCCTCATTAGAAGTAATACCTAAGTACTGTCAAGTGTGGCCCAAAATTAAAATATTAATTAAATAGATAAATAGATTAATAAAAACAACAAATAAAGTCTATTATTGAGAAGACTGTCATTCTATTCTATAATCTCAAGAAAAAGAAGCAGCTAAACCAATCTATAGGCTCATTACTAATTAATAAAGTGACATATAAAAGACCCTAAACCTCAGCAAAAAAAAATAAAACCCTCAACAACAATTTTTAAAAATGTAAAAAAATATGAATAGATATTTTTCAAAAAACACATACCATTGGTTGACAGGTTCATGCAAAACTGTTCGGCTTCTCTCATTATTAGGAAAATACAAAACAGAATAATGAGATGCAGCTCATAAGACTGATAATGACTATTAAACAATATGCAAGAAACAAAATATATTGGAAAGGATGTGGAGAAACAGTAACTTTTATATACTATTAGTTGAATAGATGAGAGCTAAGGTTTTGACAATTCTACATTTTTATAGAAGATTTGAAGAGAACAGAAGATAAAGGTGGACCTTAAAAAAACGTGCCTAGGATAAACTTTCCTCCAACTAATAATTCTCAACTCTGTCCAAACATAGTGTAATCTGAGAAGTTCCATAAAATTACCCAGATGGGATGTAATTCAGCAATAGAGCACATCCTTGCATGTGTGATAAACTGAGTTTAATTGCCAGCATCAGAGACAAAAGGAAGAAGAAATGAAAAAAAAACCCATTCCCTTCCAGAAAAATTAACATCAGAATCATCGAGGGTGAAGATGAGGTAACCCTGGTGGAAATCCAAATTAAGAAAGGAGGATAACAAATTGTCAAAAGCAACATAATTTGAGATTTGATCTACATAACTGAGCTTTCAAAGGACAGAGGATAAGAGGAGAGACACTGTGACAATGGAGGAGAAAAGAGAAGACTCTGGTGGAGGGTGTGGCATTAGACAGAAGCATTAAACTCTTAAGATAGAAGATAGAAGAAAAAAGAAGAAAAAGAAAGAAAGAAAGAAAGAAAGAAAGAAAGAAAGAAAGAAAGAAAGAAAGAAAGAAAGAAAGAAAGAAAGAAAGAAAGAAAGAAAGAAAGAAAGAAAGAAAGAAAGAAAGAAAGAAGAAAGAAAGAAAGAAAGAAGAAAGAAAGGAAGAAAGAAAGAAAGAAAGAAAGAAAGAAGAAAGAAAGAAGAGAGAAAGAAAAAAAGAAAAAAGAAAGAAGAACGAGAAAGAAAGAAAGAAGAAAAAGAAAGAAGAAATAAAAAGAGAAAGAAAGAAGAAAGAAAGAGAGAAAGAAAAAAAGAAAAAAGAAAGAAGAAAGAGAAAGAAAGAAAGAAGAAAAAGAAAGAAGAAAGATAAAAAGAGAAAGAAAGAAAAAGAAAGAAGAGAAAGAAAGAAGAGAGAAAGAAAAAAAGAAAAAAGAAAGAAGAAAGAGAAAGAAAGAAGAAAAAGAAAGAAGAAAGATAAAAAGAGAAAGAAAGAAGAAATAAAAAGAGAAAGAAAGAAGAAAGAAAGAAAGAAAGAAAGAAAGAAAGAAAGAAAGAAAGAAAGAAAGAAAGAAAGAAAGAAGAAAGAAAGAAAGAAAGAAAGAAAGAAAGAAAGAAAGAAAGAAGAAAAAGAGAAAGAAGAAAAAGAGAAAGAAAGAAAGAAGAAAGAAAGAAAGAAAGAAAGAAAGAAAGAAAGAAAGAAAGAAAGAAAGAAAGAAAGAAAGAAAGAAAGAAAGAAAGAAAGAAAGAAAAAGAAAGAAAGAAAAAGAAAAAGAAGAGAAAGAAAAGATAAGGAAGATAGGAAGAAAGATAAGGGGGGAAGAAAGAAGAAAGGAAAGGGGAAGGAAAAAAGAGGAAAGAAATAAGGAAGGAAAGAATGAAGGAGGAAGGGGAGGAAAGAAGGAAGAAAAGAAGGGGGGAAAGAGAATAGTGCTTTATGTGGCCATCCCAGTTTTGAAAGGAAGCTCCATATTCAAGAAAAACCCTACTATTTCCAAACACATTGTATTTGGGTTTTAAGAGATTGGCTAATTTCTGGCATTCAGCTGAAATCTATGTTTCTAGTGCTGATCCTTATGTTGTCCTTCAAAGTTGCATAAGGAAAATGAAAATGTACAACAAGATACTTTAGGAATACTTTATAAAATATAGTTGGTCTTCCCCAACCCAATTCAATAAATTAAGCATTCCAATTCTTTCGATGATCCCTTCTGTTATCTGGTTTAAAATCTTTTTCATCATACTGTTCTTGCTAAATTCACACTTGTTTTTGTCATTATCATTCATAAAACAATGTATCCAAAACTAGAAAAATAATAATGCAGATGGAGTAAGAACAATACAATAGGAAAGCACAGATGCCTCTGTACTAATCAACTTGTTCAAAAAGTGAGGTTAAATTAGAGATTTTTCTGGACATGCACTTAGAGTACCTCAAATAAGCCAGGAAAACAAAAGCTAAGTACCGTATAGCTTATCACACATCTCATGATGTCTTTTTACTTGATAAAGGCTGGATTCTATAACTACATAGCGATGATTAAAACACTGTCACCAGTGGTTCTTTTTAAAATTTATATAGAACTTATTTACTTACTGAAGATTTGATTTTGATTTTTTATTGTCTGTGTCCCTATCCTCAATGTAGGTTTAAAAATAGAGAATTTCACCCTTATGTGCATTGCTCTATTCCTATTGTCGACAAAAATGCTTGTAGACCAGTAAAAATTTTTATGGGACAAGGACTCAACAGTAACCCCTGGCTATTTTTTTCTCAAGGGCCAGACTTAGCTGTGCTTTAGGAGCCTGGCATAAAGTGCCAGGACCATATTTGATCAATTTTCACAGGGACATCCACATGCAAGCTTAACTTTTATACTATCACTCCAGCATACAAGTAAATATTTTACTTGTAACTGTTATTTTCTAAGTGAATATTTCTTGAATAAATTAATTACATTTTATTTAATATTCTTACAACTATTAACCAGGACCTTCTGCCTATATTTATTTATTCCTTGCCTTGTTCATATTTGCTTCAAAATACCTTACCACTTTGTATTTAGTATCAGGTTGGACTGTCCACTGCTGGTACAACACTCATTTTTCACCAACCTGATAGTTTCTCCAAAGAGCCAGTATATAGCAATCCCTCTGTCAAAGGAAGCCATGAAGATATTGGAAAAATGTCCCATTTTTAATACCATTTATTCTACTGAACAGGTTTCAACTGAACCAGAGCACTGATCAAGTCAAATGACCCTACAATGACCAAGTTGAGTTACATTATTTTGTTACCACTTCCAAATTTTAATATTCATGAATTCTTACAATGAAAATATTCATTGTTTTAAATATATGCATAAACTTCTCATTTTGAAGTTTTTATTGCTGTTGTATTTACATTGATTTCATTCCAACGTGCTTGAGCTTCTTCCATTTCAACACTGTCTATAGCTTATGTGAGTGTGTGTTATAAAGTGTACCATTGACATAAAGGATATTCTCAAGAAAAAAAAAAAAAACTACATAAGATGAATCGAAAGCAATTCCCAGTCCTGTAGGTGTTGATAGTCCAATTTATCACCCTGAATCTTTTCTCCAGGAAGCCAATTCAATGTTTTCTTATCTACTCTGGCACATCCCAGTGACCCAACTAAAGAAAACTCACAGGAGAAACACTTTTTGAAGAGCTTATAGAAGTCTCCAGATACTACAGAAAAAGTAGAAGGAACAAGACAGAATATACAACATCAATTTCCCATCTCCCTTAAAATTCTGAAGATGTACCTAAAGCAGTCAGAAATAAAAGAAAACAAATATAAACTAGAAGGAACACAGAGTAGACATAAATGTACTTGTGGATAGTAGTAGTCTATCAAAATAAGGGGAAAATATTAGTTTGTAAGCTTCAGCTAACAGGGAAACTTTGATAGTTATTTTGGTTACTTTGTTTTATCCATTATCCCTAGAAAGAAGTAATAAAGTTTCAGGCATTTTTTCTGATTTTCCATAGTTATGACTGAAAGAAAAAAATACTTCTACAAAATCCTTTCCATGAAGAATATAAGCTATGCTTGACCCAGTTTTCCTAGCAGAAAAGAACATTTCACAAGCCGCACTTAAAAAGCGAAGAATTACACAGCCTTGACCACAGTGCTGATCAAAGAGTGGCCCTCTGGTAAAATTGGACCAAACACAAAAATCCAAACTGAACCCACCCATGGTTCAATAACCCTGGAGCAAGTATTTCCAAAACCCTTCAGTCACTCTTGAAGTTCAGAATATGTGACTAAGACTGCCAAATAGTGTCTGATAATTCAGGAGGAAATAATAAAAACTCAAATAAATAGACATCCTGTTTCTATGCCTTCCAAAA
Source organism: Suncus etruscus (assembly GCF_024139225.1). Classification (NCBI taxonomy): domain Eukaryota; kingdom Metazoa; phylum Chordata; class Mammalia; order Eulipotyphla; family Soricidae; genus Suncus; species Suncus etruscus. Next base: position 41,476,929 of record NC_064849.1, on the reverse strand, counting down.
AAGAACATGGCATGCTGTCATCTTCCCATAGAGCAGAAGAAAACTAGCCATTTTCTTCAATGCCCATGTTCAAAACTCAGGTCTTTTTTATAATATCAGAATTCATCTCTGCTGTTGCCTCCTTCTCACCAAGTTATCAAAATTTTCAATGTGACACAATTATATCATTGCCTCCCCAGTACACTGCAAAACAGGCTCCTTAAGTGCCCTTCTATTGCTCTCAAAACCAAGCTATCCATTACCTGTCAGGAGTCCTTGCACTACATTTTCCTTTATTTGGATGAGATTATGAGACTTTTGGAGAACAAGGAACATACTGATGAAGGTTAAAGAGGTAACATTAAATCTACAGGAAATGAAATTTTAACTTCAACTACAAGTAGTAATATTTACTGAACCATAGACATTAGCTTTCTGTGATCATGTTCAAAATTATTAAGACTGGATTGCTACTGCTGTCACTTTAAAATTATCACCAAAGTGTAATTTTGCTGTTCATAGTGATGTAATTGCTGAGAAGGCATGTGGCTGGTAATTAGCAGTGTATGGAACTGAGCTAATGCTCTAAAATCTATTTATTGCTATATATTGCTATATTTTCCTATATTCTAATTAATTTTACTGACTGATATGCATTTTATGGTTTAAATAAAATAAACTTTAGCCTCTATATACTTCTGCTTATGCTCTGGAGAATGAAGGAATGGGAATGGAGAAAAATATACTAAAATTTACTCGAGGTTTGTGAATTATAAGAAACAAACACTAAGGAACAGATATATCACACCACACTGATCTTTTCTATCAACAAGTAGAATACAGAAATTTAAGTAAATATAGTAAATTTATTAAATATATTTTTGTATGTATTATATATCTATGTATATAATACTCACATTTAGATATATACAAAATGTATACATATACACATAAAATGTCACCCATCTACAGAAATTTGAAATAATTTTTTATCCATAATGCACAACTAGAAAGTTAATGCACATCTGTAAAAGACAACCATTAATGATTCTATTACCTTTTTAAAAAATCACTTCATACATAAATTAAGTCTATTTTTGTGTGTCCAAAGGATCACAGTGACAAGAGTTCAAAAGGGGCCCAAATCTCATAGGCCCTACTATTTGCGCAATGTCCATATGGCCTTCTTTCTTGTCTCAAGTCATAGATGTACGCATCAAGCAGAAAGGAGTGTATAATGCCTGAGTTTAGAACCATTCAGCCAGGTTTGTATCCTGGCCTGGCCACTGATTGTGTGATTTGAGGAATGTCATTTAGTCTCTCTCTATATGTTATCATATTAAACCAAGGATTGTAATAATACTTTTATTATAGTGTTGTTGTAAGCATCAGATTAGTTAGAATTGCAGCTAGCACAGAGGAAGATGTACTCAAATGTTAGACATTAGCAATAATACACAATAAAATAGCTTATTTAGGCTGAAAATAAGCACAATAGAATTGAGTCTGGTTAACAGGCAGAAAAAGGAAGCTATTTCAAAGAAATCAGAGATGAATCAATATGAACAGTAGAAAAAACACATAAAATAGACAAGAACAAAGTATTTCTGCATCATAATATCCCAGATTGTAAAAAATAACACACTATCAGCATTCCTCCCCATGGGTCATCCCATGATACTTCCTGTGCAGGGCCCCCATGACCTAACACCCAGGTATCCAAAAGTAAGTTGTACAAATTCTTTTTCTTTCCCTCCCCCATTGCAAAGTCAGAGTTCAAGCAGGTCATTTGCTTTTTCAAGCCTACTTTTTCTTGCTACATCCTACTAGACAGAAAAAAAGACAAAAATAACCAGAAACCTTCTCTAGGGCTTTATGAAAAAAAAATTTACCCAAGATTTCTAACCACTGAAAAAGAGAAAGAATGAGCTTAGATGTAGAAAAGAAAAACAAGGGGCTGGCATGGTAGTGCAGCGGTAGGGCGTTTGCCTTGCATGTGCTGACCTAGGACAGACCGCGGTTTGATCCCTCGGTGTCCCTTATGGTCCCCCAAGCCAGGAACGAGTTCTGAGCTCATAGTCAGGAATAAATCCTGATCATCACCAGGTGTAGTCCAAAAAACAAACAAACAAACAAAAAGAATAGAAAAGAAAAATAAACCCACATCACAAGTAGTTGGGTAGAAAGTATAGGCATCAGAGAGAAAAGAAGGAAACTTGAAGCTGAGCATTAAGTAGGTAAAATGAGTGTAACAGATAAGCTCAGCATAGATAGTGATACCAAGTAACCTGCTTTCATAGGTCAGAGGAATGGAGCCTACTCTGTTCTAGTGACTCTCATATTTATGTCTTCGGACCCTTTTCAATTTTACAAATTGTGATTTCAAATATTTTTTTCATGTATTTTTAAGGAGGGTAAAAAACTTTTGAAAATTAATTCAGATTAAGTAAAAATTTAAATGAAAATTTACTCACAAGCGATTAAATTGAGGTACCAGAGAGATATTGTAGCAGGTAAGTCACTTGCCTTGCATTCAGCTGACAGGGTTTAATCCCAAATACCACCTATGAGGGATCCCTAAGTGCAGAAACAGAAGTAAACCCTGAGCACCACTGGGTGTGACGACAAAACAAAACAAAATTATACAGAAAATTTAAAAATATTGATTAATCTGAGACCAGAAAAAAAGTATAGCAGGTAGGGAGCTTGACTTGCATGTGGATGACCTGGGCTCAATCCCCAGAACCACATTTTGTCTCCAGAGCCTTAGTAGGAGTGATCCCTGAGTGCAGAGCCAGAAATAAGTTCTGCACACTGATATTCCTCACTCCCAAATAAAAACAGGAGAAAACAAAAATATATACACTATTTAAAATAACTATAATGTAAAAAGAGAGAAAAGAAAAGCTTTTGCCATAGAGGCAAGCTGGTGGAAGTGGGGAAGGAAACTGGGAACACTGGTGGTGAGATGTGTACACAGGTGAAGGCAGGGGTCCTCAAACTTTTTAAACAGGGTGCAAGGTTAGCAGTCCCTTAGATCATTAGACTATAGTTTAATAAAACACTGTGAACAAATTCCTATGCGTACTGCACATATCTTATTTTGAAGTGAAAAACAAAATGAGAACAAATATAATATTTAAATGAAGAACAAGTAAAGTTAAATCAACAAACTTACCAGTATTTCAGTGGAAACTATGGGCCTGCTTTTGGTAGATCATAGTTTGAGGACCCCTGCTCGAGACTGAGAGGAAGAGTTGAGAGACAGAGAGAAGAAGGGGAGTGAGAGAGTACGGTGCATATTCCATACATGCATACTGTGTGCTTGGGTTGAGTTGGGAGCTAAGCAGGACAGGCAGCAGCAGCAAATTTATGTCCTCAGTGGGACCAGTTGTGGCCCGTGGGCTCTAGTTTGAAAAACTCTGGGATAAGGATGAGAGCTGGAATGTTGTGTTACTTGAACTCAATAATAAACAACTTGTAACTGAATAGCTCACAGTGATTCAGTTAAATATATTTAAATATAAACCTTATTTGTGAAAAATTAGTAAATTTGATAACTAAAGTAAGATATGTCATATTAACATAGATAAATAATTTTTATGGAAAAATACTGTTTTCCTCTTAAAATTAATGCAAGGAATGAATGGCATTGTTTTATATTTTGGAGAATCTGACTTATTCGAAGTCTTATATCTGCTTTTATCTACAAATAAATCTAAGAAGAACTCAGTTGTGAATTAAAATAACATATAACATGTTAGTGTTATTATGAAAGAATATTTGACCTAGCAGACCTTTATAAAGCACTGTAAGAGGCCCTGCTAGAATAGACCAATGTGAACAATAAAATGACAATTAAGTTTTACTCAAAAATACAGAAGGTTGTCTGTAGCAATAATAACACATTTACATAGCACTTTATTATTTACAAAGCTTTTTCTTTTTTTTTTTGGGGGGGGGGGCACACCCGGCATTGCTCAGGGATTACTCCTGGCTGTATGCTCGGAAATAACTCCTGGCAAGCATGGGGGACCATATGGGACACCGGGATTCTAACCAACCACCTTTGGTCCTGGATTGGCTGCTTGCAAGGCAAACACCGATGTGCTATCTCTCCGGGCCCTATTATTTACAAAGCTTTTTCACATCTAAATTATATTGACACCAGAGTTATGTTGGACATTATTTTCATTTTATGAACCTGGTCTCCAACATTCATAAAAGTTAGCTAGTATGCCCAAGATTATATATTTGAAAAGCTGGATACCAGATGCTCACCACTACTTCACATGGAAAATTAAAATATTTATCATAAGGGAAGTTTGAAAACAATGATATAGCTCTTTCTGTTTTAAAAAATGGAATGGAAATCAATGACCTAGACTTTTTTTATATTATTAAGTTATTTTTATATACTATATTTATTTAAGCATCAACATTACAAACATGTTTGTAGCTGGGTTTCAGTTATAGAAAATAATACCACCCTTCACCAGTGCAACCTTCTCACCACCAGTGCCCCCCATCTTCATCCACCCCATCCACTGTCTGTATTCCAGACAGGATTCATTTCTCTCAATCATTACCATTTCCATGATAGTTGTTAGTGTAGTTATTCCTCTAACTGAACTCACCACTCGGTAGTAAGCTTCATATCATGAGCCAAGGACCTAGACTTTTTAGAAAGCAATTGCCGTTGATCTACAAGCAGAAGAGAAATAGGTCTGGAATTCAGACTGGTGTAATTTTGATAGTTAAATAGGCATATCTTGGAATTGAAAAAAAAGTGGAAATTTTTAAGAGCTGAATCTGAAGTCACTCAGTGAATGAATAACTTTGTAGGCAGAGGATTTGTTTGATTTTGTCATTTAATCTTATTGACACATTAAGAATTGCTGTAGGGCCTTCAACAATTGACCTGAAAGTAAGGAAAGTGCAGAAGTCTCTGGCTCTCCAGAAGCAAAAAGGGAGAGAGCTTGTAAATAAACTTTTAGAATCTCCTTCCAGGTATCTTGGTGAATAGTCACAAGCCTCTGACCACAAGTAATGGGCAGAAGGAAAGAAAATAAAGAATGGAAGCTTTGGGGGAGAAAGAAGAGAAGGAAAGAAAGGAGAGAAAAAAGTATTGGGCTCAGTCAAATAATGACATTTTATTATCTTAGATATTAAAGATATCAAGGTGGGGCATCTCCAGGACAGACTAGTTCAGAAGTTAAAATCTTCAGTTTCCTTTCCTCCTTCCAGACCACCATGTTTTGACTGTACAGATTCTTCAAGGCCTCCAAATAACTAATGGCTGCCAGGATTCCAAATATCTTAGATAGAAACAATAGTTCAAAATTAAGTAGATTATGTCTCTTTATATCAGTAAATGAGATGTTCCCTAAAGTCTACATGCAGACTTCATTTTATTCCTTTTTTCCCCCATTCCATTTAAGTCCTAAACTAAAGTTTATGTGAGAAGAAAGTAGCCTCAAAGTAGACAACAAATATTTCCTTCCATAATTAAAGGCAACTCAGTTTCACTAAGATGTTGAAGGAGGTTGTTACACAGGAAGCAAGGTTAAAGGAATACTCTAGTTTCCACATTGCACCATTTTTCATTCTTTTTTTTTTAATTTTTATTTTGATCATATTGGTTTACATATCTTTCACAGTAGTATTTTAGGTACATATTAACAATGAATCAGGGGAATACCCATCACCAAATTTGTCCTCCCCCCATCCCAGTTCCCTTCCTGCAACCTATATCCCCCATCATCATCCCCCAGGCTGCTAGAGTAGGTTGTCCCCTCATTGTCTAGCTTACTATTAGTGATCATATATCTGTTTGGTCCTGGTACCCTCCCTTGTTTCCCCCTCTATTTGAGAGGTGGAGCTCGATAATTCGAGTTATGTGGTTTTGTTTGAAGGAAAGAAAAGCAATAGAATGGAGTAAAAAATAAGAAAAAAATAAAAAAAATAAAATAATAAAATAAAAATAAATAAATCAAATAAGCTGAAAATGGCAGAGTCCTTCTAGAGGCTTTCAACCTCAGTTTGAGAGAGGACATGAAAAAGGTAATTGAAACACCACATCAATACAGAAAGAAATATCAAATTAAATATCCAGTGAGCACTACAGCAATAAAGACAAGCACCACACAATAGTCTTGGTTCTGAAATCAAACCATGCCGGAGTACAAAAAGAAAGAGAAAGATAAAATAAGATAAAATAAAATAAAATAAAATAAAATAAAATAAAATTGGAGACATCAACTTCAACATCTACACCAAAATAAAGATGTCAATAAAAATTGATCAATCAATAAATTTATATGTGTAAAAATGATTATTTTGTGCTTTTTTTTTTCTTTTTCTCCATGCATAGACACAGTAACTATTGGGGATATTATAGAGGGAATTCCCTTGGCCTAGGAGATACAGGGTTTCTCCATCCTTGACACATTGCATCATTTTCACCTAGAATTTATTCACTCTATATTTTGTTTCTGTTGGTTTTACTTAATACATAATATATATCTAAGACACATCATGTAAATATCTAGTTTAAGACTTATAATGTACATAAAATACATATTGTCTACAAGATAGGATACTGACATAAATTGTCCCATAGAAATACAGGGCTGATGCTTCACAATGAAAACTATGCTTTTTGAATATAATATTTAAAAATATTATATTTTATATAGGTGACTGGTTTTGATATAATAGAGCTAAGTAATTGCTAATTTACTAAATGTAACATGTTAATTTTTTCAATGTCTTCCACATAAAAGTTGTCACTAAACAACACTCCAGAGCCCCATTAAAATCACTGAATGCAAGCAAATTCAATTAGTGCTTGCATTTGAGTCAGTGTGTGCTATTCATATTGGGTCCGTAGATGTGGTAATGCAAGCATTGAGAAGTGCCCAAAAGCAATTTAGAGAATAAATGGCTGGGAATGGGATAACTTAGAATAGGAAGAAAAAAATTAGATTAATTGTTATAAAAGTGAACCATCAGAATGAGGCTCATTCTATGAGCCAGTCCCTCAGTGAGCAATAAGCCACTCTCAAAAACTTAAGTAGCTAAATAATTTTCATCTTGACTATAAATCATCACCAGTGCTAAACATCTTTTAGCAAAAGTCTCCTTGTCCCTACGATCAAGGAATTTAGTACTTTGGTTGCAACTAATTACCTCTGCTTTAAGTAAAAGAGAATACATGGTATATGGTAGGCAGGTTTGAAAAAATATGTTTTAGGCAGTATGACAGCTTATACATCTGAGGAAATCATCACAGCATCAATTGTTCTCTGTTATTTAGTAAGAATTACACTGAGAGAGGATATCAAATTACTTAGTTACTTTGCTATAGTTAACCAAACAAAGCAAAAAAATACTGTTTCCTTAAAAAAATATCAACTACATGCAAGCATTATGAGGTAGTTTTTAACTCATCACAACTCTCACCCAACAGAACCTCTAAAGATAAACTTGACAAAGTCGGAGTCAGCTATTGAAGCAAAATGAGTTACAGAATGACTGCTATCATCCAGAGGATTCACCAAAAATTCTTAGGTGACTTTGTACATAAAAATTGCTGCCTTTAAGCCACTTTCATACTATGTGGTAGGGTTGATACCCATCACTCTATAGGACTATGACAGACAGATTGTAAGGTGATGTGATGATTCTGCTTCATGTTTTGCTTGACTTTGTATGATTCTTTTTGCCTGATGAACACACACTTGTGACTTTCTCCTAAACAACAGGGAAGGACAAAGGTGATATGATATCACTCCTGAAATTACTTTTTGTGGGACTCCATCTTACTGACTTTCCTCTAATAATGTGAATACTTTTCCTCTAATAGCTTTGAAGATTCAGATTGCCCGGTGGTGAAGCCCTATAAAAATAAATGGTAGACAAGGCAGTGAGAGGAACCTACAGGAGCAGTGATCCATCTCTAAACAATAGTTAAAACAATGCTGAGTAGTCAAAACCACGAATTAAAATTTTGAGTAACTAATAAATAAAATTTCAAATGTGACTACATCTGTGATATGAAGGTGTAGGAAGAGCGGGAGTGAAGGTAGCTTGATATAATGAGATCCTAGTCCTCACCTAGTAGGAAGCTGCACAAATATTTAAAATGTGTAAACATACATACAAACAAACTGAAATGGAAAGTCATAAGTGGCAATAAAGCTGAAGTAACAATACATCAAAACTATACAGAACACCATTATAATCATGTTAACTAAACTGTTTAAAAATTTTAAGACTAAGAAAAAAGAATTAAAATCCTGGTCAATAATGTGATTCAGTTTGTCAACTTGGAAGCCAAACCATTGCCCAGGTCAACACCTTGCTTGATTTATTTACAAAGATATTTAGAAATACACAAGTGAGTCTTTTCTAGATTCCTCAACCACAAAAACTGTACCTGATAAATTGAGGTATGCAAAAGTCACTAATATTGTTCTAATTATTGACATAACAATAAAATATGAATACACTAAGCCAACCTATACTGATAAAATTTAAGGTTGCAAAGATAGCAAATAGAGATCTTCAGCTAATTCTGTATCATACTTGCCCAGCAACATATTTTTGTCCTATACCTGGCTACCTCTTCTTAAAAATTTTTATTACTCCTGGATTAGTGGGTTAATCTGCTTGACACATTTTTTTAGTTTCTTTTTCCTTTTTCAGGACACTACCACTATTCCCAGCTAATGGGAAGCTATTTCATGCAATGAAACAAAATTTATTAAACTGTATCCAAAAGGCCTAATAGAATTTATGCACCACCAAAGTGAACCAATTTATTTCTCATTCAGATGTATCATTACGTTGTCTCCACATCCATTAATATAGCATCCTTCATTGACATTTCACTTGCTCTAAACTGTATTATAAGATTTTATGAGAAAGATTCTGAGAAAAGAATACTAAAGATGACTTATTATAAATCTTTGACTGTCATTTTAGCAGCATAATACATAGATGATAGATAGATGATAGGTAGGTAGATAGATAGATATAGAATTATTAACAATAGCTTCATTACAGATAAAGTAAATTGGCATCTTGTTGGCATTTCTACCATGTGTTATTTTATGCCTAGTACCTTTGTCAATTATAAATAAAATTAAATATTAGGTTTAGAAGGTTGTAGGTAAGTATAGAAAATATATAGATATCTCTAACTATGTTATATTTTTATTTTAAGCTAGAAGGATAAATGCAGAAATGAGGATGGGAGGGTGGCAATAGAAGTAAAAATTCTGTGGGAACTAGAAAGTAAAATCTTGATAATCCATTTATTTTTTAAACCAGAGTTTCTTATAGAAGAACAAAGTAAAATTTATAGCAGATCAATACATCTGCTTAATTGATCTATCACTAAAATTTACTTTCCATATTAATAGTCACTGTAGTTAATTTTATTAACATAAGTATATCACCAGAGCTTATCCAAGAATTGACAAAAGAAGAAAAACCTAAGTACTTTGTAATAAAGCATCCATGTTTCAAACTCAAGATCTGCCTTCCAAAATAAATGAGAGGAAATTTTATCATTCAAAAAACATACTGGTAAAACACCACTGAATAATCATATTGTAGTATATTAAATAAAAAGACTAAAGTTAGATATTTTTCTGCAATTAGATTCCTAGAAGACTCATGTAAAAGCATGTATAAATATGTAAAACAATTACATAACTAAAATTTTCTTTAAAAAGGAGTTAGAGGAACTATTTGTTTGGGAGTGGGGCAAGAAAAAGAATCAGAGACTTTCTTTAAATCACACTTGTCTAGACTTTACATAAGAATTATGAGATATCAATTATTCATTATAGATAGTAGGATATTGCTGAAGTAAAGTCACTTCTTCATCCTACTACAAACGAGAAGGAAAAAGCTTGCTTCTATTACCCTGTTTTATGTGTTTTGGGGGGCAAAAGGAAATGATAGGTAAATAATGGTATGAGTCATTCCCAACACGGTGTGTTTTGCTTTACATATCTTCACTTTCCTCAAGTTTCCTGAAGATAGAACCATCTTCTCATCAGTTGGCCTCCATCAAGTTTAGTGCCCAGATATTTTGAGGACATCTCACCTCTGAGATAAATTTAAATCTTTCGATTGAAAATCTCAATTTACAATCCCAATTTCTGCATTCTTCTTATAAGTTTATTATAACTCAACATGTCCTTGAAGTTATACATTCCTCCTCTCCTCTCCCTTTTATCAAGTAAACTGACAAAAGAATATTTTCTTAGCTCTTCTCTAAAATTATCATATAAAATACAGTTTTTAATAATATGCTATCAAATTTTTTGTAAATAGTAAAAATAAATTATTAAAATTAAAGATATAGGGCTAGCGTACAGTGGATAGGGTGCTTACTTTGCATGTAGCATACCTTAAGCACAGAGTCAGGATTAAGTGCTGAGCACAGGAGTGTAGCCTAAAATCAAAATGGCAACAAAATGAGAAAAAAATATTATACTTTATATTTCTAATTTCTAATTAGCCTCCTCAAGATATTTATTGTTTAGCAATAAAAATCTTAATTTTTGTTTGTAGGATTTCATACAACCAAGTTTGAAAAAGATAATAATAGCCACAACAATAATAAAAGCTTGATCTGTAGCTCAGTGAGAAGTCAATAGAAACATTTTAGATAGGAAGGAAGGTTACCATGAAGGTAATACAATTATTTTTCAACTTAATGAGTTAATAAATTATTTTTAAAAATACATATAACAGAAAAAAATATAGTTTTCTGGATTGGCAGCCCTGCTAACAGGCAGTGTGAGAGTTTGAAATGTTCATAGACCATAGTTCAAAATGAGGCTCAACTTGAGTGACTTGAGTGAGCAGCTTGAGTGTCAGTGATGTTCCTCACCTAAAAAGGGTAGATAAAACTTGCCTGTTTTCTAAGGGTTGGTAAAGAGCATGCAATGCATTTTTAAGTGACGTATAATGAAACTTCATAAATACATCTAAACTCTATAACTATGTACAGTGTCAATGGTATGAATCCACTCTATAGGCAGGTGAGATCTTCACTTGTCTATGGTCATATGACCAGCATTTTAGTCCAGGCTGCTTATGACAGAGCTTTTATTCTTAACCTATGTTGACCTAGATTGCTTCTTAAAGCATCAATAATAAAATCAATAATACACCTTTATTGTGGCCTTTCTTTGTGTCGGGTACTATTTTAAGTATCTTGTATTATCTGGTGTTATTTTGCAAACAATTCCTTGGAGTAAGTTCTGTCAGAATTGCCACTATTATATCACAGAATTCCTGAAGCCATGCACTCATAACACAGCAGCTCCATAGAGAGTAGTTATTAGTATCCCCAACTGTGCTCATCTGTTTTCAAACATGAAGCAAAGGAGCAATCTCGAACAAAACAACAGGCACCAGAAACAAACTTATTTTATGAAGCAATGTTTTTTCAGTATACTAGAACTCAGAGACTTCACCAATTTCTCCAGACTCCCACTGCTGAAGTCCCCTCAGGTTCAAGGCAGACAACTTTCTATTTTCATAAAATGCATATGGTGTGCAGGCAGAGATGTTTTCTGCAGCTCTTTGGAAAATGAAATCTCTACTTATGTTTAGTGTCGAATTCCCTACCTACAATTCAATATCTCACACTTTCCAATGTCCTTTTTCTGTATTAAAATTTAGAGAGAGAGATACATGAAACATGCCATAGAGGTGAATAATGAATTTAATGGAAAATTCTCTGCATTATTTTCCCAAGAAAATTTCATTTTTAACTTTTGGATTCATATTGCTGCAATGAGTGCAGAACTAAATATATACTTCAAAGGGCACATTTTAGGAAAATGGTTTCTTATTCTATACTTGATGCAAAGATAGGGTGTAGTAATGTTCAAATCAGCTGACAAACAGAAGGAAGAGTATGATCTAAATGTTAATCAAACTTTTGACCCAAGAATAAATCCAATAAACATTAATATCATAATTGCTAAGTTATTGTAAGCTAATTTTAGATTTAGGGTCACATTTTTAAGTACAAATGCCAATTAATGAGGTTTCATGAACAACAGTAGGAAATCAGACTGGGATTAACATGGATGGGTGAAAGTGGAAGGAAGGAAAGGAAGGGAAGGAAGAAAAGGAAGGAAAGAAGGAAGGAAGGAAGGAAGAAAGGAAGGAAGGAAGGAAGGGAGGGAGGAAGGAAGGAAGGAAGGAAGGAAGGAAGGAAGGAAGGAAGGAAGGAAGGAAGGAAGGAAGGGAGGGAGGGAGGGAGGGAGAGAAGGAGGGAAGGAGGAAAGGAGGGAGGGAGGGAAGGTGGGAAGGAGGGAGGGAAGGAGAGAGGGAGGGAAAGGCAAATAAAGGAAAGAGGGAAGGTGAAAAAACGAGAGAGGGAAGAAAGAAAAGAGAAAAAAAAGAAAGGAAAGATGGAGGGAATGCAGGAACAAATGAAGGAGAGAAGAAGAAGGGAAGAGAAGGAAGGAACAAATAAAAGAAGCAGGAGGGAAGGAGAGAGGAAAAGGGAGGGAGAGAAGGAAGGAAGAAAGGAAAGATGGAGGGAATGAATAAATGAAAAAGGAAGGGGAGAAGGGGAGGGAAGAAAGGAAGAAACAAAATGAATGGGCACTGACAGAACTTTACAAGAAAAAACATCTAATCCCATCAAAAAATGGGGAGAAGAAATGAACAGACGTTTGATAGAAAAGAAATACAAATGGCCAAAAGGCACATGAAAAATGCTCCTAATCATCAGAGAGATGCAAATCAAAACAACGATGAGATACCACCTCACACCACAGAGATTGGCGCACATCACAAAGAATGAGATCAGTGCTGGCGGGGATGTGGAGAGAAAGGAACTCTTATCCACTGCTGGTGGGAATGCCATCTAGTCCAACCTCTATGGAAAGCGACATGGAGATTCCTCCGCAATCTGGAAACTGAGCTCCCATTCAACCCAGCTATTCCACTCCTAGGGATATACCCTAAGAACACAAGAATACAATACAAAAACCCCTTTCTCACACCTATATTTATTGCAACACTATTCACAATAGCCAGGCTCTGGAAACAACCAAGATGCCCTTCAACAGACGAATGGCTAAAGAAACTATGATACATATACACAATGGAATATTATGTAGCCATCAGGAGAGATGAAGTCATCAAATTTTCCTATACATGGATGTACATGGAATCTATCATGCTGAGTGAAATAAGTCAGAGGGAGAAAGAGAGACGCAGAATAGTCTCACTCATCTATGGGTTTTAAGAAAAATAAAAGTCATTTTTGCAACAATCTTCAGAGACAATGAGAGGAGGGCTGGAACTTCCAACTCACTTCAGGAAGCTCACCACAAAGAGTGGTGAGTGCAGTTATAGAAATAACTACACAGAGAACTACCATAATCATGTGAATGAATGAGGGAACTGAAAGCCTGTCTAGTGTACAGGTGGGGGTGGGGTGGGATGGAGGGAGATTTGGGACATTGGTGGTGGGAATGTTGCACTGGTGAAGGGGGTGTTCTTTACATGACTGAAACCTAATCACAATCATATATGTAATCAAGATGTTTAAATAAAGAAAAAAGATAGAAAGAAAGAAAAGAAAGAAAGAAAGAAAGAAAGAAAGAAAGAAAGAAAGAAACACAGAAAGAAAGAAAGAAAGAAAGAAAGAAAGAAAGAAAGAAAGAAAGCAAGAAAGAAAGAAAGAAAGAAAAGAAAAGAAAGAAAGAAAGAAAGAAAGAAGAAAGAAAGAAAGAAAGAAAGAAAGAAAGGAAAGAAAGAAAGAAAGAAAGAAAGAAAGAAAGAAAGAAAGAAAGAAGAAGAAAGGAAAGAAAGAAAGAAGAAGAGAAAGAAAGAAAGAAAGAAAGAAAGAAAGAAAGAAAGAAAGAAAGGAAAGAAAGAAAGAAAGAAAGAAAGAAAGAAAGAAAGAAGAAAGAAAGAAAAGAAAGAAAGAAAGAAAGAAAGAAAGAAAGAAAGAAGAAGGAAAGAAAGAAAGAAAGAAAGAAGAAAGAAAGAAAGAAGAAAGAAAGAAAGAAGAAAGAAAGAAAGAAAGAAAGAAAGAAGAAAGAAGAAAGAAAGAAAGAAAGAAAGAAAGAAAGAAAGAAAGAAAGAAAGAAAAGAAAAGAAAGAAAGAAAGAAGAAAGAAAGAAAGAAGAAAGAAAGAAAGAAAGAAAGAAAGAAAGAAGAAAGAAAGAAAGAAAGAAGAAGAAAGAAAGAAGAAAGAAAGAAAGAAAGAAAAAGAAAGAAAGAAAGAAGAAAGAAAGAAAGAAAGAAGAAAGAAAAGAAAGAAAGAAAGAAAGAAAGAAGAAAGAAAAGAAAGAAAGAAAGAAAGAAAGAAGAAAAAAAAAAGAGAAGAAAAGAAAGAAAGAAAGAAGAAGGAAAAGAAAGAAAAAAGAAAGAAAGAAGAAAGAAGAGAAGAAGAAAGAAAGAAAGAAAGAAAGAAAGAAAAAAGAAAGAAAAGAAAGAAAGAAGAAGAAAGAAAGAAGAAAAAGAAAAGAAAGAAAGAAAGAAAAGAAGAAAGAAGAAAGAAAGAAAGAAAGAAAGAAAGGAAAGAAAGAAAAAGAAAGAAAGAAAGAAAAAGAAGAGAAAGAAAGAAAGAAAGAAAGAAAGAAAGAAAGAAAGAAAGGAAAGAAAGAAAGAAAGGAAGGAAGGAAGGAAGGAAGGAAGGAAGGAAGGAAGGAAGGAAGGAAGGAAGGAAGGAAGGAAGGAAGGAAGGAAGGAAGGAAGGAAGGAAGGAAGGAAAGGAAGGAAGGAAGGAAGGAAGGAAAGGAAGGAAGGAAGGAAGGAAGGAAGGAAGGAAGGAAGGAAGGAAGGAAGGAAGGAACGAAGGAAGGAAGGAAGGAAGGAAGGAAGGAAGGAAGGAAGTTTATTCTCAACAGAGAAATTCTATTTTCTTACTTGTGCTTTTCTTTATCAGGAACAATTAAAATATGTCTACTATCCTTCCCAGATGCGCCAATTATTCCTTCATGGGAAACCTACCCAAATGTTAGTAATAACCAAGTTAAGAATTTCCAAAGAACACATAGGAATAGAGAAATATTCAATACAAATATTTAATACAATATCTTGTTTTCATTGGGAGGGAACCTCTCAAAAGAAAAATTACTGAGATACGCTGATGTTCAGACTCTTCTATTAAGGACTACATAAAAGTCAGGTGCTGACTCCATAAAAATCTAAACTTTTCTGAAAACCTTTTAAAAGACACATTAATATTGGGGGTGGGGGGCTGGAAGATAGCAGAGCAGTAGGGTGTTTGCCTTGCATGCGGCTGACCCAAAACGGACCTCGGTTCCATTCCTGGCATCCCATATGGTCTCCCAAGCCAGGAGTGATTTCTAAGTGCATAGTCAGGAGTAAGTACTGAGCGTCACCGGGGTGTGGCCCCAAATGAAACAAACAAAAAAGACATTAATATTGGTATTCCAGTCAAATTGGGTGAATAGATGCTGCTGATTTAAATATTAAGGCCTCGTTTGACTGTGATCTTCAGTTATACCCTCTGTAGGTGCCATGCTGCAGCCTACTGGATATAGTCACTTTTCTAAGAAATGGCTGGATCAGTGAGAAAAGTCTTTCCTGATGACATATGTTCACAGGGCACTCTGAGACTCTTCGAGATGAAAGAGCCTTGTAAATGTGAGCTATGGCCCCCATTAGGAATGAGATCTTACTCTGGACAACATCACAAACTTAATAGTGGGAGTTAAAGCCCTATCATTTCTAAGTATTCCAGTCAATGCGTATCCCTCTCATAGCTCAAAGAGCATGAGCTGTCATTATCAGGCTCTCGTCCCTCAGACCATGTTTTTCAGATCATAAAAACACAGGATACCAAAAGCCTGATTCATTTCCATCAAGAAGTAGATTTAAAGAATTACCCTTTTGGAAAATTTATATTTCAAATAATTTTACAATTCTATTTTAAATGGCCAAATAAATAGTAGTTACTGGGGCAGAAACTTTTTAAACATGATACATTGACTTTTAGAAATGCCATGTATAATAAAATAACATATACTATTTTTAATAAGTAACTCAACTTTATTTGCCTTTTTTTATTTCAGAAAATAAACATTATAAAATCTTCAAGATATGGTGGTCAAAACAATATTCTACCTAAAACAAGAACTATATTGAAAAATAATCTACTTTTAGGATTCATTCTAATGAAAAATACCACATTTTCAGTTTTGTAAGGCAAAAACTATGAAACACAAATGACCTATTAAAGCTGTCTTGGGTGGAATTGCCATATTACTTATGCCAAGTGACCTACAAAGTCACAGTTCCAGTGCCTAGTACATTACTTTTCTGTTTTCTTTGCCTTTCAAATTCAATTTCCTCACAAAAGTAGCACTTAATTTAATGCTTCATTTTAGGTTGTTGGAGCTCCAGAGACCCAGTGGGGTTCTACTGAGTCAGTATATTCTTTGGTTTCTTTTTCCTAACAAGATTCAAGCAGAGATGGAAAGACACAGATTTCATAGGCAGTAGTTTATAAAACACAATCACGCCTCTGAGACAGTCTGTGAAGGTTCTTGGGCTCTTTCCAACCTTGCCAGCTGTATTTAGTATATACCTCAAAACCAACTCTGAACATCTTTATTTCTTTTAAAATTTTTTTTTTGCTTCTTTGTACTTTCCACACCACATTTTCATTCAGACTAATTGATATGATTTAGAACAGAGACCAATGAATCCAAATTGACAGTCAAAACTCTCTTATCTTAAGGTTTTCAAAACTCCCTTTATAATTAAAACATGGACAAAAATCAAGATTTTTTAGATAAGAGAAAACTTCTGGATAAACAAAGCTTCATTTAAATAGCCAATAGGGTTCTGTCCATAGACTAGAGAATGACAGCCTCAGAATGCTGAAATTAAAAGTTTGCTCCTCAGAATTCCAATTTCCCAAAGCAGCATAAAACTATGATTAGAGAAGCACTTGTTAATCTCAAACCCAGAGCATAATTGGAGACCATTCCAAGAAGCATTACTTATATTATGACTTCTCAGATCTTTTCCATTCTTGACTCCTTTTCCTGAGAAATTTTACATGACCCCATATATATAGGTATACAAAATAGGTAAGAAAATAAAATTTTGGGGCTAGAGCGGTGGCACAAGCAGTAGGGCATCTGCTTTGCATGTGCTAACCTAGGATGGACCGTGGTTCAATACCCTGGCATCCCATATGGTCCCCCAAGCCAGGAACTGAGCACATAGCCGTCACCTGAGTGTCACCGGGTGTGGCCCCAAAATAAACAAAAACAAACAAAAAATAAAAAAAATTATAGAAAATCATAGAAAATTTATTTTAAAACAAACAAGTTTATCTTTTGGTTTGGGGGCCAGACTTGGCAGTACTTAGGGTTACTCCTGGCTCTGCTCTCAGAAATCACTCCTGTTAGGTTGGGGGGACTGTATGGATATTGGGAATGAAACCTGGCCAGCTGTGTGCAAGGCAAGCCCCTACACACTATACTATCACTCCTCAAAAACCACTCTCCTAAACCATGTTTTTATTGTTATTCACCCCCATGTGGGATAGAAATTTATAATTTAAGAAGCAAAGATAGGAGCTGAGATAAAGAATAGAGGTTAAGGTATTTTGTTTTGCGTGCAGCTTACCCGTTTGATCTTTATCACCATATATGCTTACCCTAAGCACAGTCAGAAGTTATCTCTGAGTCAAAAATAAGCCTTAAACAAGGAACAGAAAAAGGAGCCAAGTCATATATGACCATACACCAGACAATTATCTCCTTTCTCAAGGATTTAATTGAATGACAATAACAACATGATACCTTAGAATAAGACAAGGATTAAAGGAAAACACTTAGGACAGAGCCCCAAATAATATTCATTAACCTATAAATGTTACCTGTAGTCATTAGTATTATCATTAAGTGATATGTCAATACTAATAAGATTTATGATGTCTTGTGAAACTCAGCATAAAAATATAGCCTCGATGGCATAACTGAACACCACAGAATCAACTTCAGCTGGCAGAAACAGCAAGCTGCCCATTTCTTAACAAAACCTCACTACATATAATTTGTGAAAATACAATACCAAACTTGAGAAGCACCTATCAATCAAATAAATGTATCAGATGCATTTCTCCAGAAAATGCCATCAGAAAAGTTCCAAGTATACATATTCCATCATACCAAGGTTCAGTGAACCAACAGAACTACATGGTCTATATGAGGTCCTCTTCTAGCTTTCTGATGGATTCAGAAGACCTCAGATTTACTTCAATGTGCTACTTCGTTGAATATAAAAATCAACTAGATATACTGCCTCAGGTATTAAGGTCCATTATAAAATTATATTTAATAGATACCAAATTCCTGAGAGAGAATTTGAGAACATTAGAAATATCCAGGTTAGCACACAAGTCAATAAAAATAAGTAACTCAGATATATTTTCCCTGACTATCCAAGCAGAGTCAAAGAGCATGGAAAATTCTACAACCAGAATCACAACAAACTTCCTCAGATCAAGCTGATAAAAACTTAACTAATATCACTCAGGTAACTGTACCCTCAATATTACTGCTTAAGAGGAGAGAAGAATGTAGGAATCACAGGTTTGAATTTTCACTGGCTCCAAAGTAGTCCACAGTCTTTAATTAACTAGTTATAAATAATTTAAACAGCTTCTTCACTCCTAGCCTCTCGACTTGACTATATCATCTAGTGTTAATTTAAGATCGCCTCTTATAATTCATAATATTTCCCATTATTATTCTTGGTATTTAAACAACCTTTCTTTATAAAAATTTACAAGATGAATATATTTCTTTTCGAACCCATATGGCACATCCCCTTCCTGCATGTTATCTATGTCATAATACATCATGTGTTAAAAGCTGCAATTGCAGATTTGCATGTTAGTCTCACCTGATAGAAGTTAACTGCTTGAGGGAAGGATTTTATATAGTTCAATGCCATAAGTTCTCAAAATAATTTTAAATACATTGATTTTTCTATTTTACTGGAAACCTTATTAATCTAATTGTAAATCATTATTATAGGTTCATACTAAAACTATTAGTTTCTATTATTTCATCATCATGTTTCTAGTTTACTAAAATATTTATAAGTTATGACCAGCTCAACTGAACAAAAATGTTTATCATATAAATATTATCCTTTTCACTCATAATGATTCACTGCAAAGGATGTAATTTATATGTAGTTGGCAGGGGAAAAAACGCACAGATCAAGGAATGATAAAGGGCAGAACTTTATGCCCTCTCCAGCAGTTACAATCCACTTGGAACCATAATGTGTTCACAACCCTAACCTTTATTTTTGTAAATTTAAAGTAATCAAGAAAATGTGTTTACAGTAATGTCATTTATGGCCTTAGTGAACATTGTTATCTCACCCTACAACCAGTAAAGTGCCCAATTACGTATACATCACAATGATCCTGTTTGAATTGTTCATTTTTAAGTGCTGTAACCTCTATTTTCTGTTTCATGGTTCATTGCAAGATCCATAAGTTCAAGAATATGTTTAAACAATAATGGTAATTTTGAAAATTTATGTGATTTTAGATAATTTTTTTTGTTTCTCCTTTGGTACCATACCTAGTAGTGCTCAGGGGTTATTCCTGGCTCTGTGCTCAGGAATCATATCTGGTGGGCAAAGGGGGGCTATTAGAGATGCTGGGAATAAAACCCAAGTCAGTTACATACAAGGCAAACACTCTACCTGCTGTACCATCACTCCAGCCCTTGTGGTTTTAGATTTTATGACAGCAACACATTTTCACATTAACTGTGGAATAATGGTCACTGGTCTTAAATAAGCAATTAATTCAAAAATAACTTAGGCAAATTAATAATTCAACACAATCTCTTCTAACACAATCACAAAACTAAAATAAATGTATTAATAAACAAATGAAAATAAAGAAAGCCAAAATATAACATTAATAACAGAGAAAATGGATTCTGAGACAAAAAATGCATTGATTAATTTGCTTATTTCTCTGGGAATTGACAATGATGAGATGCAAGCAAGACTTCAAAACCAAGAATTTATTGAAGTGAAGGATTTTCATTAACACAGTCTTCTGTTCTGTGCAAGTAGATATTTGAAGGCCAGGTCTGTGTTTTTATTATTCTTGGTATAGCAAGGCCAGACACAATGAGAATATTGAATTGTGTTACCAAGTTACTTATTATGCCTTAAAATTTTATGTTTATGTCAAAAAGAATGAGAAGATTAAAATATAATCTGTTATTTTTATTGCTATTAGTTCTACTTTTAAATAATGCTTATTCCATTTTAATGTTCAGCAAGGACTCAATCTTACTTTAATTTCCTACTTCTGAGTCTAAGTTGTGTTTTACCTCCTGATTATGTAAAATATGTCTTAAAATAGGTAACTTTATTAGGAAGTTTACCTACATTGTCAGTGTATTAATGTATATTTAGGCTACTTCAGCAAATATGCAGTAAGTATAAAATGAAAAAATATGATTAAAATGTAAACTAGAGCTAAGGATACAATACCTAAAACCATTGTATATATGTATATATATATATATTAATCATCTGTATAATTAAAATTCAGCTGAAGTGCCACAGAATAACAACGAAGTTAAATAACAGAAAATTGTTTCTCTGTCACAGAAATTTTGGAGTAGTTAAGGTGGGTCTACTCTGTATAGTCTTCAGTAGTCAAACTACCTAGTGTTGTGGTTTTGCCATTTTGAAGACAGTCACGTTTACATGCTTAAGGATGGCTCTCTAATGTATATTCATTTCAAATATATATTCAAATTCCACTCTCTCCCTAACCAGCATGTATTCTTGGATTCCCCTCTTAGTTATAAAAAATAATGATTAACTTTACTGGAGCTGTCATGTATTCAGAGATGTTCTATAATTTAATAAAAGAAGGAAAAGATATAAACTCTGCCATCTTTAACCTCATCACAACATTTATGAGAATCAATGTAATACATATTAAAATACCAATTGTGAGGTTTGGGTAATTAGAGACAACAATTCTAAAACTTAAATGGAATTATAACAAACCCCACATAGACCCTCAAAAGAATTCTGGAAAAAAGAATAAAGAATCCATGTATTATATCCCAGTTTCAAATTGTATCATAGAGTAAGAATAAGAAAAATCTCTTCAATAAGTGCTATTGAAATGCCTGCATAAGAACATACTTAAACATGAAACTAAATTCTTATCTCTTTTCAGTACCCAGTTCCTGTCCAGAGTGATCATTTCCAACTATAATTGTCATAGTGATCCCTTCTCTGCCCTAATAGCACTCCCTCATTATTTGTGGCAAGCTTCCTACCATAAACTGTTTGTCCTAGCCATTGTCTCTATTTTCTCTGGATATTATTACTATGCTGACTTTATTTTAACCTCCCATAAATAAATGCAATCATTCTATAACTATCCCTCTCTCTCCAACTCATTTCACTCAACATAATGCTCTTATATCTATCCATGTATAAACAAATTTCATGACTTCATTTTTCCTAACAGCTGAATATTATTACATTTTGTAGATGTACCACAGTTTCTTTGTACTGTGTGTATCACTGATCTGTGATACCCCTCAGTACAATATTGCAAACCACAGTGCCTAAAAGGGATAAAAGAGAAGAGAAGAAAAGGGAGAAGGGAGGGGAAAGGAGAGGACAGAAGGAAGAAGAGAAAAGGGGAGAGGACAGAGGAGAGGAAAGTGAAGAAGAAAGGAGAAGAGGGGAGAATAGAGGAGAGGAGGGGAGGGAAGAAATGGAGAGGAGGGGAGGGAAGAAATGGAGAGGAGAGAAGTGGAGAAGAGCGGAGAGAAGGGGAGTATACAAGAGGGTAGAGGAAAGGAAGTGACAGGATAGGAAAGGAGAGGACAGGAGAAGAGGGGAAGGGAGAGGAGAGAAGAGGAGGGGACAAGACAGGAGGGAAGGGGAGTGGAGGGAGGGGAGTGGAGAGGAGAGGAGAGGAATGAAGGGAAGAGAAGAGGAGAGGAGAAAAGAGAAGAGGGGAGTGTCCGGGAGGGAGAGGGCAGGTCTCTGCACCTGCCAGGAGTGATTTCTGAGCATAGAGCCAGGAGTAACCCTTGAGCACCTCTGGGTGTGGCCCAAAAACCAAAACAACAACAAAAATTCCACTGAAACAAGGAATAAGAGTAAAGGGCAAGGAGGACAGGTTATCAGATTAGGAAGACACACAAAGATGGTTATGGCAAGAGAAATCATGGTAGCATAATATTCTAAAATTGCAAAATAGTCATTTTTCTCAGATAGTTTTTGACTTAAATGTAAAGGTTCAATCAAAGCAAATTTTATCTGAGAAATATGTCTCTGTGTATGTATTTGGGAAGTTAATAGCATTTAAACTCTCAAATTCTAATATTTTATAATAAGACTTGTCTTAGTTAAAATCTTCAGTACAAACTGCAGAAGGCTGAGGACTTATAACACATAAAGCCAGCATAATACCTGAGAAAAAGATACCACAATAGTTTCTTGAAAAATTCTGTAATCAAAAATAAACCCCAAAAGAATTTTAATCTGTAGACACTTAAAGAGCAGTTGGTTAAGTAGTTGGTTGCTTGTTCCAAATTCATAAGCTTGTTCCAAATTCATAAGCATAGACTAGAAAAGAAAATATATTCTAGGGTTAAGTTTTAATTTGGTTTCCAGACTTGTCTAAGATCTTTAACATTAACATGAAAAAGAAAATTAGTTACAAGCATAATTATGCATATCTTACAAAGGATTAACAGAACTGTTGTCTTTCAAAACCACAAAGTTTGTGTTCAAAACTAATAGGGATCTTGAAGGAGAAAAAGGTGGTCCAAAGTCAATGTTTCCTATATGTATGAACTGAAAGTGTAATTGTATGCTTCATTACAAGTAAAATCAAAGATAATGAGGACAGAGCACAATACATGAACATCAGACTAATCTTCCCTGTGTCACTGACTTACTATGGGATGTTCATGACCCCACTTAATGTCACCATGTCTCCATTTCCCAACCCTTAAGACAGGGTTAATAATTGTAAGCTAGTTTTCAGCAATATTAGGCAAATTAACTATAATGGCAATAAATTGATTAAGAATACAAATCGTGAGAATGTTTTAGTTCAACTATAGTTTCTTATACTAAGATGTGAATATTCATCTCTAGAATTGTTCAAAATGCTATAACTAATATATAAAAATGCAAAATACATAGTAGACATCCCTTTTCGTGGTTAAAGATGTTCTCTAGAATTCCCTTTCTAAATAAAACCTTTGCTCTTTTTAGATGTTCAAAATTATTTTGATCCTATCAGCCTAGTAATTCAATGGATGCAGTTCAGGAAAGAAGATTTAAGACTGCTCTCAACTTATAAGACTCCACTGGAAAGCACCCATTCAGCAGTCTGAGAGTTACCTTGACCTGGACTTTTTGCTAGAAGCAACAAGGGCATAGAGATAAAACTGCTTTAACTCACTAATAAAATACTGTTATCCCAGAGAAATTTACTGAATAAATATAGGGCAAATCAATTTAATTGTCCATCCAAAACCTAAACACTGTTCCTAAAACAATTTATTATTTCTCCTGAAATTCATTTTTCAATCCTTCATAACAATTATTATATAGTTAATCTGCATTTTTACTTAATAGAAATATTTACATTATATGCTTTTCACCTATAGAATACTAAAATTCTGGTACAGAGAAAAGGTTAAGCAAATAAAGGGCATCTAAAGCTGCATGTTAGGTATCGATGTTAAACCATGATGTTCTACTTTAATAACACATACAGGTTATTTCTGAAGTCAAACAGCCTAGAAAAGAAACTTGATTTTCTATAATCCTGCTACCTAGTTTCCTCCCATTTTTGAAGGATTATAACTTATATTTTATGACACAACTGCATTTTTCCCCAGTAGAGGGACAAAAGATAAATCTCATTGTACGAAATTGGGGCAGGATCCCAGGACAGGATGATTATAAATCCCACCACCAGAATGGTTGAGAATTCTCCCAATCCATGACTGAAGCAAGTATGCAGAGCAAGTTTTTACCCAGATGTAGAGAAACATTTCTTACACAAAATAGATCATAAAGTGCCAAAAATAAATAAATAAAAACCCAGTTAGAATGTGTCCTATATCATGAAATATTCCTGTTCTACATTGTTCTTTCCAACGGTGGGGTGGGTGGGCAAGTAGAGATAAAAGAGAGAAATTATTCTATTATTCTAATGTAGAACTCCTTTCTGTGATATGTCAAGCTATTTTTAATAAATATCTTAATGAGAATTTTAAAACTAGAAAATAATTTAAAAACATGAGTAGGTGGCTATAGAGATAGTAATGTGGTTAAGGGGATAAAGTGCTTCCCCAGAATGTTACTTATCCAGGTTCAATCCGCAGTAGCCTATGTTATTCCCAAGACTGCCAGGAGTAATCCCTGAGTGCAGAAATAAAAGTAAACTGTGATTACAGTGACCCACAAAAACAAACAAAAACATGAAACACCATACACAGAGTAAAAGTAATGATTTTTTTCATTGTGGACAGTTATAGTATTTATTACTTATGTAATTCATATATTTAAAATATGTTAAAACAAATCTTCTCAATTATAAAGTTACAGTTTGTTTTGATACCATAAATGCTAAAATAAGGTTTAAGTATAATCATAATTTATAATTAAATTAAACTGAGAAAATATTTTAATTAAATATTTTTTAAAATAAAAATATGTTAATGGGCCCGGAGAGATAGCATAGCAGTGTTTGCCTTGCAAGCAGCCGATCCAGGACCAAAGGTGGTTGGTTCGAATCCCGGTGTCCCATATGGTCCCCCGTGCCTGCCAGGAGCTATTTCTGAGCAGACAGCCAGGAGTAACCCCTGAGCACCGCCGGGTGTGGCCCAAAAACCAAATATATATTTTTTTTAATTTAATATTTTTAAAAAATAAAAATATTTTAATTAAACTGAGAAAATTTTTTAAAATCTGGGATATAAAGATTTGGGCCCATTCGAATACTCATAAATATTAAGGAAGTAAATCTTCCTTAATAAATCTTTTTAATAAAACAAAGCAACCTTTCAACTAGTACTCTAAACAGATAGTATACATTGGTACAAGCCTATTTTCTATATACATTTCAAAGAGAAATTTACATTTTTCTGGGGCAACTTAAATGACACAAATTAATATATGTAGCCAAAGCAAAAGCAGAGAAACATTTTCTAGGTATAATATTTAAGATGAAATTAACATAATATTAGATTGTCTCTATGCATCAGACTTTCTAGTCTGTTCTCAGAATACTTAACCAGTATTCTTTCTACAGTTTCTGCTAAAAAGTTTATCAGGAAAATGCAACCACATGAAGAACTTTTTCATTTTCCTAGAGAAATGTTTAATTGTAGTTTTCCAGCACATAAGATAAATGAGAAAGTGTGTTAGCAAATATGATGGAAATGCTAATTAGAACACTGAGGCAAAGTTTTTATATGCAAAATGAACATAAAAAATAAGCATTTTGGGTACTGTAGTATTGAAATCCTTAAGTTAGACTTTGCACATTTGAAGAAAAATATTTAGTATGTGTTATTTCCCTTATTTCTAATTCTGCTTCATGCTTTATCAAATTGGACAGAAACCTAAATACAGCTGATCACTAATGAATAACCAAAACACATGGAAATGGTTGATAAGAAGTAGGTCAATCATTTCTAACTTCTATTTTCAATATGCAATATGTAACAAGAATTAATGTTAAGTGCAAAAATCAGAATCTGGCTCTCCTTCTGTAGTGTTTAATATAAATGATGAAATATACAGGTCCAGTGTGATGAGAACTAACAAGTTGTTAACTATTAAACCATAACCTATTGCATTCTCCCCGCATACAGACAATATAAAGCTAGAATTGAACTTCCGAAAGAAAATATAAATGCATTCTTTTTATATATTAAGATGAAAAGTAAATTATACGCAATGTAAAATCAGTATATATTTTATTGCAATTTAAAAATACATTTGTCTCTCTATTTTTCTTTTTTGAACTGACTCATTATATTATAATATCTTTATATAAGTACCATGGTTACAAACATGTTTGTAGTTGAGTGTCAATTATAGAAAAGAATACCCCCCTCACCAGTGCAACATTCTCACAACTAATGCCCCATCTCCCTCCGCCCACACTCCCTGCCTGTATTCTAGACAGGCATTCTATTTCTCTCACTCATTACCATCGTCATGATAGTTGTTAGTGTAGTTATTACTCTAACTGTACTCTCCATTATTTGTGGTAAGCTTCATATCTTGGGCCGGTCCTTCCAACCCTCATCTCTTTCGAGGGCCCGGGATGATAGCACAGCGATAATGCATTTGCCTTGCACACGACCAACCTTGGACAGACCCCAAGGTTCGACCCCCGGCATCCCTGTCAGGAGCTATTCCTGAGTGCAGAGTCAGGAGTAATCTCTGAGCACCTCCGGGTGTCTTCCACTCAAAAAAAGTATATATTTTTAAATTCTCGTTCTTAGAAAGATACTATAAATGTTACTTCTTTCATTATTACAACTAAAGGAACTCATAAAAGACCTGATTTTTTAAAATAATATCTTTATTTAAGCACCATGATTACAAACATGTTTGTAGTTGGGTTTCAGTCATTAAAAGAACAACCCACTTAGCCAGTGCAACATTTCCACCACCAATGCTCCATCTCTCTCCTCCCCAACAGTCTGCCTGTATTCCAGACAGGCATTCTACTCTCACTCATTAACATTGTCGTGACAATGATAACATTGGAAAGACCGAATCTTTGTGGGGGGTGGTTTTTGGTTTGGGGGCCACACCTGGTGATGCTCAGGGGTTTCTTCTGGCTATGTGCTCAGAAATCTCTCCTGGCTTGGGGTATCATATGGAACTCTGGGGACTCAACCGAGATCCATCCTGGGTCAGCCCCGTGCAAGAAAAGCTCCCTACCACTGTGCTACCACTCCGGCCCCGAAAAGACTTGACTCTTAACTTGGACTGTTTTCATTAGATATCTATCAGTTTAATACAATTATTTTAGGGGCTATAATTTTCATTCTAAAAATCAATCTTATTCAAAAACTTCAATAAGCATTATTAATGTATATTGTAAATATAATCATATAGTTCACTCAATGAAAAGTAAAATATAAACTCTCTTGCCTCTCTCTTTAAAATGAATCCATAGGCTTCTATAATCAGACAAAATATACCAATGGAATGCACTGAATTTATTTTAATAGCAGTGTGGTTTTTTAAAAGTTAGTATTCTTTTTTGTTCTTCAATACATATTTATTGAATAGATTCTATTTACTATGAGCTTTTTCCAGTTTCTACAAATATATGTCAATTATTTCCTCCATACAAAAAAACGTGCCGGAAGTAGCAGCAGCCCATTATTATAGTTTATTTACAATAAATTGACTAGTTTTTTTATTCCACATTTATATCAGCACCCACCTATCAGTCACTTAGAATGGGGAAGTTAGTTCTTCTAGACCTACAAATATGCTTATAAATCAGAGATTCCTTCATAAAGACCATTGCCATTTCTTGAAAAACACAATGCTTCACTCATTGTTTTCTGTACCTGTGAGACCTGAAAAACTGAATTATTGGACTGCATTGCTCAGATTCTTTATTTTTTTTTGTATAAAATATTTATTTAAGCACCATGATTACAAGCAGGATTGTAGTTGGGTTTCTGTTAGAAACAAAACACTCCCCTTCACCAGGGCAACATTCCCACCACCAATGCCTCCTTTCCCAACCCCTGCCTGTATTCGAGACAGGCATTCTACTTCTCTCACTCATTATAATTGTATGACTCAAATTCTTATCTTTTTGTTTCATGTTCAATTTGACCCAAGGAATCATCCTCAGGAAGTCAGGAAACTGGAAGAGAGAATAGGAAATTTATTTCTACTCTGTCCCTTCTAGCTTTAGTAAATGACTCTAATTATAGATGCCTTCTGTCAGAACTATAGCTATTCCACTTGCTTAAACTTACCAGATTTCTATAGCTAATCTCTGGGTGCTCAACCATTCATCCTTTGCTTTCACAACTCAACTCTTAATTCTATACAGTGTATTTTAACATCAATTTCTTTTACTTTATGTAAAGGAAATTTATCACAGAGTTGGCATCGTTTACCACAATACATTTGTTTCCAAATAAGTGAAAGCAAAGGTATTTTTAAAAAAAATAGAAAAAAATATAAAAAGTTTTTGGAGGAATATCCATATTGTTTTTCAGAAAAAGTGGACTAAACAACAGTATCACCAGCAGAGAATGAGAGTTCCTTTCTCCCCACATCCCGCCAGCACTAATTGTTCCTGTTCTTTGTGATGTGTGCCAGTTTCTGTGTCATAAGATAATATCTCATTGCTGTTTTGATTTGTATCTCCATGATGATAGTGATGTGGAGCATTTTTTCACCTGTCTTTGTCATCTGTATTTTTTCTTTTAGAAAAGATCTGTTCATTTCTTCCTCCATTTTTTAATGGGATTAGATTTTTTTTTCTTAAATTCTGTCAGTACTTTGTATATTTTAGATATTAGCCCCTTATCTGATGGATGAATAGTTTTTCGCATTACGTGGGTGGCCTTTGTATTCTACTCACTGTTTCCTGAGGTGAAGAAGCTTCTCAGTTTAATGTAGCTTGGTTATCTTTGTTTTCACTTACTTGGTCAGTGGTGTTTCCTCCTTGAAGATGATTTAATCTCAATATAATGGAATGTTTTACCTATGTGTTCTTCTATATACCTTATGGTTCCAGGT
Organism: Suncus etruscus; assembly: GCF_024139225.1. Lineage (NCBI taxonomy): Eukaryota > Metazoa > Chordata > Mammalia > Eulipotyphla > Soricidae > Suncus > Suncus etruscus. Next base: position 41,448,078 of record NC_064849.1, on the reverse strand, counting down.
CTGATATCAAGGTTTTTAATTCATGTAGATTTGACCTTTGGAAATTGAGTTCCTATATGATCCAGCAATACCACTCCTAGAGACATACCCTAGGAACAGAAAAGCACAATACAAAAAGGCCCTCTGCACACCTATGTTCATTGCAGCTCTATTTACAATAGCCAGAATTTGGAAAAAAAAAAACAAAAACCGATGCCCAACAACAGATGAGTGACTAAAGAAATTGTGGTTTGTATACATAATGGATCATTATGCAGCTGTCAGAAAAAATGAAGTCACAAAAATGTCCTATACATGGATGGACATAGAAACTATTTTACTGAGTAAAATGAGTCAGAGGAAGAGAATAGACACAGACTAATCTCTCTCATCTGTGGAATTTAAGAAAAATAAAAGACAGTATGATAATAATACTCAGAGACCATAGAGATGAGGGCTGGAAGGCCCGCTGAGGATATAAAGCATACCACAAAGAGTGGTGAGTTCAGTTAGAGAAATACAACACCAACAACTATCATGACAATGGTAATGAGTGAGGGAAACATAATTCCTGTCTCTAAGATAGACAGTGGGTGGGGGGAGGAAGACAGAGGGGCTATTGGTGGTGGGACAGATGCATTGTTGAAGGGGCTATACTTGTTGTGACTGAAACCCAACTACAAAGATGTTTATAACCATGGTGCTTAAATAAAGTTATTAAAAATAAAAAAATGAAAGGACAAGAAAGAGAAGAAAATGTAAAAGAAGAAAAAATTACAGTGACAAGCTAATTTGTGAAAATTATTGTATCTCCAATGAAGTCATTAATACAATGGCAGAAGGTTTAGTAAGCTGTTAGCTTTCCTTCTGTTAAATTGATGTGTTCCTATAGGGATGAGAGCATCAAGCAAATTAAGATGTCCAGAAATTAAAAAGAACTATTACTGATACTATGGCTTTTAAAGTGCATTTTCTCAGCTGCCATATTTACCAAAAGGAGGAGGGTAAAGTGAGTAGGGCACTCAAACTTGCTCCAAAAAGCCCTGGTAATATCAGCCCAAATATCAGTGTATCCGAGCTTTGATCAGATTGTGTCCCTGAAGAGAATCAATTGTACAGAAGTGGTGAGGCAGGGTCATAAGTAAAGCAATGATTCTGAGTGAGGAATGCAGCAGATGTGGCTTCTGCAGTGTAGGGGATTGGCAGGCCCCTCTTCTCAAGATTTCCAGTGTACCCATATTTTTAATGGCTTGGTCTACATCTGTTTTGAGAAGAGGCAGAGTCTCTGGAACTTGCCCAGTATGGACATGGTGACCTAACATCAATGTTTTTTCAATTTTTTATAATATATTTATTTAAGCACTATGATTACAAACATGTTTGTAGTTGAGTTTCAGTTATAAAAAAAAAGAACACCCCCTTCATCAGTGCAACCTTCCCACTACCAGTGCCCCCATTTCCCTCTTCCCCACCCCTTGCCTGTATTCTCTCGCTCACTACCATTATCATGATAGTTGTTAGTAGTAGTTATTTCTCTAATTGAACTCACCACTCTTTTTGGTAAGCTTCATATTGTGAATTGGTCCTTCCAGTCCTCATCTCTATTGTCTCTGAATTTTATTACAATAATGTCGTTTATTTTTCTTAAATCCTGTAGATGATTGAGACTATTCTGTGTCTATCTCTTTTCCTCTGTCTTATTTCACTCATCTTAATAGTTCCTGATGGCTGCATAGTATTCTATTGTAACATTTTTTTAAAAAACTTGTTGTGAATGTAATACTATGACTTTCAATATTTCTGCCTCCTGTTGTTTATACCTTATATAGCCCTTCCTCTTGTGTGTTGATATGTCCTTGATTCTGATATATCTAATAAGATATGTTCTTGAAAAGAAAATCTTGGTCTTGAGTATTCAGCGAATGGCTCCAAGATTAATCAATTTTAATTAATAAATTATGTAATTGATTAATTTAAATTAATTGAAAGATTAATCAATTAATCTTTGACAAAGGGGCAAGAAACACAAAATGGAGCAAAGAAAACCTCTTCAACAAGTGATACTGGGATAACTGATCGGCCACATGCACTTCATGTCGACAGCAAAATGTTGGATTCAACTTTTTGATCTATTTTGCCATTCTGTGTCTCTTAACAGGGTCATTTAGTCCATTGACGTTGCGAGGAATAATGGTCATGAATTTAGTGTCATCTTTCTGTAGAAGTTTAGTGTGTCTGTTGGCCTGTCTTAAAGTAGACCTTTCAGTTTTTCTTTTAAAGATTTTGAATCATTAAAGTTTCTGAGCTGTTGTTTATCTGTGAAACTATGTATACTTCCTTCATTTTTAATACTATTTTTATTTAAGCACCATGATTGCAGATTATAGTTGGGTTTCAATCATATAAAGAACACCTCCCTTCACCAGTACAACATTCCTATCACCAATGCCACAATCTCCCTCCTACCTCCTCTCCCACCCCCTGCCCCCTGGCCTGTATTGGAGACAGGCATACTACTTCTCTTACTCATTGAGCTTTTCACAGTAGTTTTCAGTGGAGTTATTTCTCTAACTGTACTCACCACTCCTATTGGTGAGCTTCATATCATGAGCCAGCCCTTCTTTCCAGCCCTAATCTCTATTATTGTATACTTCCTTCAACCCTGAAAATGAGTCTGGCTGGGTAAATTTTCTAGGCAAAGCAATCATTTCATTGATTTTTGTTACTATATCCCACCACTGCCTTCTGATCTTGAGGGTTTCTTGTGACAGGTCTGCTGTAAATCTTAAGGATGCTCCTTTAAATATAATGTCCCTTTTTGATCTTGCTGCTTTCAGTATTCTATCCCTAACTGTGGGCTTGTGACTAAGATAGGTCTTGGGGTGCTTTTCTTCAGGTCCCTTTAAGTTGGTACTCTTCAGGCATGCAGGATTTGGTTACATGCAGTCTTTAGCTGTGGGGGTTTCTCTGTAATGATGTCCTTGACTGTTGATTCTTCCTGATTATTATCTCCCTTGGGTCTCTGGAACTCCAATGATTCTTATGTTGTTTCTTTTTGAGTTTATCAAAGACTTTTATTTTTACCTGTCCTCATTCTTTGAGTGATTTTGCCATTGTCTGATCATTTGCTTTAAAGTTCTTTTCCGATCTCCTCTACTATATGGAGTTGTTTTACATCTCATCTTCCAGCTCACTGATTCTGTCCTCAGCTGCTGTACTCTGTTGGAGAAGCTTTTTTTTTTTTTTTTTTGAGTTTTTCATTTCATCTACCAAGTTTTTCAGTCCTTTTATTTCAGTTTGGAGTTTTTTTTTATTTTTCTCTTAGTGGTCTGTTCAGCTCCACGCTCTCCTTGAGTTCTATGAACATCCTCCATATTTTTTTCTCTAAATTGCTATCTGAGAGGCTACCTAGGTGGTTGGTAATCTTCAGGTCATCAGGGCTGCCATTGTCATGCTTGTAGCGTAGATTTTACTACGTGTTGTGGTGGGGTTCATGGGCCAGAGGATGAGTTCGAAGCAGAGCTTCTGTGCCCCTCTGGCTCCATTCTTTGTCGGTGAGTCAGCCTACCTTGTGCAGACCTGAAGAAATTATGTCCGCTGGTGTCTTTCTTGGCTTATGCGGGGTCTCTTAAAGATTATGTCTGCAGGGCCTATGTCTGTAGGGCCTTTCTTGGCTGCTCATACAGAAAAGCAGGAAACCAGGCAGGGAGCAAGGCAGAAAACCAGGCAGAGAGTAAAGGAGGAAACCAGCCAGGGAGCAAAGTAGAAAACCTGCTTCTGCACTTCAAAGGAAACAGTGATGAGGGTAAAAGGTCACCCACAGAATGGGGGAAATTATTCACCCAATAGCTATCAGATAAGGAGCTAATATCAAAGATATACAAGATACTGACAGAATTTAACAAGAAAAAATTTAATTCAATCAATAAATGGGGAGAACAAATGAATAGACATTTCCTCAAAGAAGAAAAACAGATGGTGGGCCCAGAGAGATAGCACAGCGGTGTTTGCCTTGCAAGCAGCTGATCCAGCATCAAAGGTGGTTGGTTCGAATCCCGGTGTCCCATATGGTCCCCCGTGCCTGCCAGGAGCTATTTCTGAGCAGACAGCCAAAAGTAACCCCTGAGCACCGCCGGGTGTGGCCCAAAAAACCAAAAAAAAAAAAAAAAAAAGAGAGAGAGAGAGAGAGAGAAAGAAAGAAAAGAAAAAGAAAAAAAAGAAAAGCAGATGGGCAATAAGCACATCAAAAATGCTCCACATCACTAATAATCAGGCAGATGTAAATCAAATCAAATGCAAAATCAACAAAGTACCTTCTCATGCCACAGAGACTGACACATTTCACAAAGAACAACAACCTCTGCCGGAGTGCATGTGGGGAGAAAAGAACTCTCATTCCTTACAAGTAGAATGTCATCAAGTCCATCCTTTCTGGAAAACAATTCTGGGTATTACTTAAAAATTGGAAATTGAGCTCCAAAATGATCCAGCATACCACTTCTAGGGATATACCCTAGAACCACTAAAACACAATACAATAATGTCCTCTGCCCTCCTATGTTTGTAGCAGTGCTTACAATAGCTCAAATCTGGAAACAACCCAGATGTCCAACAGCTGATGAGTAGCTAAAGAAACTAGTATATATACATAATGGAATACTACATAGCTTTAAAAAAATGAATTCACAAAATTTGGCTATACATGGATGAATCTGGAGACTATTATGCTGGGTGAAATAAGGCAGAGGAAGAGAGAGATAAACACAGAATAGTCTAGTCATCTTTGAGATTTAAGAAAAATAAAAGACAATATAGTAATAATACCCAGAGACAATAGAGATGAGGGCTGGAAGGACCAGCCCATGTTATGAAGTTTACCACAAAGAGTGGTGAGTGCAATTAGAAAAATAAATACACTAACAACTATGATGACAATGGTAGTGAGAGAGAGAGAGAGAGAGAGAGAGAGAGAGAGAGAGAGAGAAGTAGAATGCCTGTCTCAAAGACAGAGAGAGGTGGGGAAGGAGTGAAATGGGTGGCATTGGTGGTGGGAAAGTTGCACTGGTGAAGGTGAGGTGTGCATCTATGATGAAATCCAACTATAAACATGGTTTGTAATCATGGTTCTTAAATTATTATAAGTAAGAAAGAAAGAAAGAAAGAAAGAAAGAAAGAAGAAAGAAAGAAAGAAAGAAGAAAGAAAGAAAGAAAGAAAGAAAGAAAGAAAGAAGAAAGAAAGAAAGAAAGAAAAAGAAAGAAAGAAAGAAAGAAAGAAAGAGAAGGAAGAAGGAAGGAAGAGAAGGAAGGAAGGAAGGAAGGAAGGAAGGAAGGAAGGAAGGAAGGAAGGAAGGAAGGAAGGAAGGAAGGAAGGAAGGAAGGAAGGAAGGAAGGAAGGAAGGAGGAAGGAAGGAAGGAAGGAAGGAAGGAAGGAAGGAAGGAAGGAAGGAAGAAAAGAAAGTGTAGGAGTTAAAGATAATGAAGGTCTTGAAGAAGACCTCAGAAAGAAGACCTTGCAGAAAGACCTCATAGTCAGTGACTGTAGGTTGATTTAAGGAATGAAAGTAAGTGTAAAGATCTCATCCTTTCATCACAATCAGATGTTTCACAGAAGCCCCCAACTTCAGATGATCCAATACATTTTGTTTTCTGTTTCCTAAGATCCTGAGTAAAAGTATAACCTCTTCATATTTCTGTCTTACAAAAAAAAAAAAAAAAAAAACAATAAAATGTGGGGGACTTTGGCAAATATTTTTTTTACATTTTCCTTTTTTTGTTGTTGTTTTTTTAATTGTACTCAAAGTGAATTACAGATATTTCATAGAAAGATTTAAGGCACATAATGACAATGAATGAGGGGCATTCCCACCACCAGTGTTGTCTGCCCTCCTTTGAAATTGTTAAACAAATGCATCACAATAATTTATTAAAGAGCGTCTTGCTTTAATGGTTACAGTAACTACATATATTTAAACTATATATACAGTAACTACAAATACTTTTCTCTCCAAAAAAGGAATAAGTAACTAGCCTAAGTTATTGATTTGTTCTGTAGTTCAAAGTATTTAAGAGATCTCCACTCCTCAAATTTTGCATGGATTGTCTTGAAAACTGATTTCTTAATGTCATTTGAATGAATTATGATTCCAAATATTAAAAATTTTTGTCTTCCTTGAGCATTTTGATAACTTGCAAGTTGTACAGTTCTGGTTCAGTATTCTTTTTCTTTCCTCCAATTCCTGTCACTGTTTCAAAATTAGGTAAATGGCTGGCTAACTCCTTTCATAAATCAAATAACATTCTTCCTGTGGATTCAATGGAGTAAGTCAAGCTTCAGAAACTGGCACAGATACTTACAGTAACACTGTTCCAAGAACCCCAAGGAATGAAAAAGTCTATGAAATTGGGCTATATAAGTCACATCCCCAGTCAGCATAATCACAAGCTTCACTGCAGTCGCAAACAATGGGATGTTTGAATTCTAAATCAACCCTGCAATTATCAGAGCTGTCACTCCTATTGACATTTTTTTCTGCCCCAGTAAAATCCCAGTCGCTATTGCTATTGCTTCAGTGTCCACATTCTTACTCTTGGAATTTTCCTTGAGAACAGAAAGTTTTTTTAAAAATCTTTATTTAAGTACCATTACTACAAACATGATCACAGTTGGTTTCAGTATAAAAAGAACCCCTGCTTCACCAGTGCAACATTCCCACCACCAGTGCCCCCATCTTCTTCCTCTCCCACCCCCTGCCTATATTCCAGACATCCTACTTTTCTCACTCACTACCATTGTCCTGAGGGTAGTTAGTGTAGTTATTTCTCTAATTGAAGTCACCACTCTTTGTCTTTATAATGAGCTGGTCCTTCCTGCCCTCATCTCCATTGTCTTTGGGCATTATTATAATACTGTCTTTTATGTTTCTTAAAACCGATATATGAGTGAGACTATTTTGTGTCTCTCTCCCTCTGACTTATTTCACTCAGCATAATAGTTTCCATGTCTATCCATGTATAGGAAAATTTCATGATTTCATCTCTCCTAATGGCTGCATAATATTCCATTATCTATATGTACCAGTTTCTTTAGCCATTCATCTGTTGAAGGGCATCTTGGTTGTTTCCAGAGTCTGGCTGATGAATAGAACATCAGTTTACACACTGGGTTAACCAGAGATTTCACCATATCAGACCAAATTTAATGTAAATGGAGTCAGAACACCAGAGGCTTTCTTTTTATATTAAGTAAAAATAATAAAACTAAAAGTTATGCAAATATTGGCACAGAATTACTAATTGGGTATTCTATTAACTTCATTCCTTCCTCATTTCTCTAACCATTAGGTAAGAATATTCCTCATGATCTTCTCTTCATTCTATAATAATTTATAATGTTAACCTTTTATCTAACTTTCAGAATGCAAACTTGTCTTGTAAGCCTACAAGGTTCTCTACCACAGACCACCAACCTGTCCCTGACATTCCATAATTAAAATGTCACACAATTTCAAGGACAGGCCACATAACCATAGATCTAGCTGTTTGAGTCTCAGGCATTATATATAACAATGACAACTTAAAACGTTATTAGTTATTCAGAATATGGCTTTAAAGTTCAGTCTTACCCAAAAGGCCATTTCATTTAGTTTTAAGTGTTAATATAGCATTAATGTTAATAACATAATGTTACTATGTTAATAAGCATTAATATTTTTAGATAATTTTTGAGATCTGTAACTTAACAAATGGAATTAGTATTTAAAAGGCAAAAAAAAAGAAAAAGAGAAGAAACTTTTTAAAAATTTTATTACTTTATTTAAGCACCATGTTCACAACATTTTGCATGATTGAGTTTCAGTCATACGATGTATACTACCCTTCATCAGTGCATGTTAAAGGAACAAACTCTAAATTTAAATTTCTTTTTAGCAATCAAACAAGTGAAAGAGACTAAAAACTCCATTTCATTACCTTTGAGTTCGGTTTTCATGCAGTTTTCATGCTGCCTCATGCGGCAACTGCCACAAGTCATTTTTTTTTTTGAATTACCATTGTGTTTTATTTTACTATATATACACATATATAGACACATATATATTTATAAATAAGTACATGGGTAAATTTAAAGAAACAATGAAACAATGTGTTCTTTAGTCAAGACAACAGAGGCCTGTAGCCATAAAAATGCCATGCCTTTTATTTGTTTTTAAGACTATGCCTGGTGTAAGCTCAGGGCTTACTCCTAGCTCTGCACTCAGAAAGTAATTACTCCTGGCTGACTCAGTGGATAATCTGGGGATTAAAACCAGGTCAACTGTATGTAAATCATACACTTTACCTACTGTACTTACTATCATTTTGTCCAATAAAATATTTTTTAAAATACTGGTCATATCTAGCAGTGCTCAAGGAGCATCAGAAAGATCTGCACTTAGTGCTCACAGCTGAGGGAGGGAGCAGAAAATAAAGTTTAAGGGAGAAACTCAGGACCTGGATATGCCAGTATTGAACTCTAAATTTTGAACTATATCTCTGGCCTTCAAAATCACAGTGCACTGTTTATTTGTTTGAAGTGGTGATTTATAAGGATGGTTGTATTATTACATATCCAGTAAAACTGACATCTGATTTTTCTTACAAATGTCATGCATTCAGATTTTAAAAGACACTAAACAGGGCAAATATATAAATAGATAGTCATGTTTCATGACTATCTAAGGAAAACATTTCTACTTTGTTCTGAAATATTTTAATTTCTTTTTTCTTTCTTTCTTTCTTTCTTTCTTTCTTTCTTTCTTTCTTTCTTTCTTTCTTCTTTTTTTCTCTTTCTTTCTTTTTTTTATAATTATCTTTATTTAAACACCATGACTACAAATATGATTACAGTTGTATGATTACAGTCATGTAAAGAACACCCCCCTTCACCAGTGCAACATTCCCACCACCAATTTCCCAGATCTCCCTCCTCCCCACCCCACCCACACCTGTACTCGAGACAGGCTTTCTACTTCCCTCATTCATTCACATTGTTATGATAGTTTTCAGTGTACTCATCTCTCCAACTGCACTCATCACTCTATGTGATGAGCTTCATGTCATGAGTTGCACCTACCAGCCCTCATCTCTTTTGTCTCTGAGATACTGTTAAAAATGTCTTTCATTTTTCTTAAAACCCATAGATGAGTGAAACCATTCTGCATCTTTCTCTCTCCCTCTGACTTACTTCACTCAGCATAATAGTTTCCATGTCTATCCATGTATAGGAAAATTTCATGACTTCATCTCTCCTGATGGCTGCATAGTTTTCCATTGTGTATATGTACCACAGTTTCTTTAGACACTCATCTGTTGAAGGGCATCTTGGTTGTTTCCAGTGTCTGGCTATTGTAAATAGCGCTGCAATGAATGTAGGTGTAAGGAAGGGATTTTTGTATTGTATTTTTGTGTTCCTCGGGTATATTCCTAGGAGTGGTATAGCTGGATCGTATGGAAGCTCAATTTCCAGTTTGTGAAGGAATCTCCATATAGCTTTCCATAAAGGTTGTACTAGACGGTATTCCCACCAGCAGTGAAAAAGAGTTCCTTTCTCTCCACATCCCTGCCAGCACTGCTTGTTTTCCTGTTTTGTGATGTGTGCCAATCTCAGTGGCGTGAGGTGGTACCTCATAGTTTTGATTTGCATCTCCCTGACGATGCCACAAGTCATTTTGAGGTCATTTTTTAATAAATTAAATTCTGATACTGCACCAATGCTAATAAAACAAGAAAGTTTTATTAAAGAAAAAAATAAGAAAAAGAAAAATCAGAGATAGAACTCCTGCATCCTCAGACTTGCCATTAAATGGGCTTTGTTACTTGGGAAGAGCACATGGGTGCGCTGTGCCTCAGTTTCCCAAACAATAAAGTTGGATTTATGATACTTAAAATAATAAAAAAATAAATAAAATAAAAGGCAAAATGGGGCCAGAGCGATAGCACAGCAAGTAGGGCATTTGCCTTGCATGTGGCCAACCTGGATTCAATCATAGACATCACATATGGTTCCCACAAGCCTTCCAGGAATAATTTCTGCCTGCAAAGCCAGAAGTAACCCCTGAGTGCTACCATCTATGACCCAAAAACAAACCAAAAAAAAAAAAAAGACAACTCCGAATCCTGGTCTTTCTCATCAGGTATGCCCTTCACTGTCTCTTACAATAGTATCAAAAAGAATGTATATTCACTGAGCTTTCACAGAGTTGAACAGGGTGACAAGGGATTTTCCACATAGTGATGATTTTCAGGGGACTTCTTAAATTAATCAATTCAATTCCAAAACTCTAATAATACTCTAAATATACACAATTTATGCTCAACTCTTTTGGTTCTTTAGAAACCTGTCTTCTCCACCTGCACAAAATTCTACTAAACTGGGCATCTAATAAAAGCTCAATAAATACCTGCTGCTTTGTGAATTGAGGTATTTATGAAATTACAGCATTTCAATGCTGCCCTTAATTGCAATCACCTACCAAGACTGTGAATAGCTGAAATAGTTAGCTCTTAATAGACTTGCAAACAGACAAAAGCAAGGCATGAATATATCTTGGGATGGTTTCTTATTAAAAATGCAGCACTAATAGATTAGGCAATCTTGTAGTAAATGTTTCCCAACATGCTTTTTGGCCCTTTTTTTTAGTAATAAGTATATATAACAACTAATTTGCTGATATGTGTATTTAACAATTTACTAAAGAGTATTGAAAAAGAAAAATCTAATAGTTCAGAGAATCATGAGAGTGGGGGAGAAGAATCTACAATTAATCTTACTAGGTAGAGAAAAACTCTCTTGTAGTGCTATTTATCCATCACTTTTGAAACATATTGTACATGTTACAGTTCAAATGTGTAATTTTATGTATGTTATGCTATCGTAATTTACTGTATTTCCTTTCTAAATAAACTTCAGCTATGGTGTCACAAAGGCCAAGCTTACCATGCAGAAGCAAAGTCATGCAGGATACTCCTGCAGATATGCTAGAAAAGTTATTATTGCATTAAATACAATCTGAGTTGGGGAAAAATATCTAATGTTCTTCATATTGAATGTAAAAATGGCATTTAAATAAATTTGCTTTTGCCATCAAGCCAACTTTCTCTAACCTGTAAGCAAAAGTTGAAAGCTTCTACAGAGAAAACATTCTTAAGGTAGAGTCTTGAACAGGGTGTGTGTATTTTTAGCACTCACTCTATTTTCAGCACTCAGTAGAGTCCAGAATTGAAGCAGTCACTTCAGAGTGAGTTTTGAGATGTAAATTTTAATATTCAAAATAATTCAAGATTTAAAAAAATGGTCCCATATTTCTACTCTAAGATATGTATATATATATATATATATATATATATATATATATATATATATCGGATAGTGAATAAAGTATCCATGTAACCTGGTGTCTCTGAATGAGTCAAATGACTAGACAATTCATTTTGTATCATCCATTAAATGAAAATGATGCTCTTAAGCTTTCAGACACCATGCTATTCTGTCATCATCAACTGCACGTACTAACATGAAAGCTAGAATCCACTTATTTTCAGAGCTTCTTTGATGAAAGATGCTGTGTTATATAGTGTGATGTTTACTGCTTTATAAATTCACAATCGATTCTGATTGTCACAAAATGTAAATTTTCAAACAATCTAAAATGGAGATGGATCTTTGCCATAAACACAAAGGATTATCATTCATCAGAGTATGTCTTTGTCTTCCCACTTTTGGTAACTCAATATGCAGTCACACACTTAACAATATAAATGATTTTAAATCAAATACCTTACCTTAGCTTAAGGATTTCATAGCATAAGGAAGACCACCTGGAAGTTTTGAATAATCTACTTAGTTCAAGGTTTAATTTTTACACTTACCAGCTGAGTGGCCTTAGATACAAGTTTTGATTTTCAGAGCTTCAGTTTTCTCTCCTACAAATTATGGACAGTTTTTAAATCTAAATTATTCAGAAATGTCAAGTTAGGAGATATTTGTGAAAATACTTAACAAGATGTTATTGGTCACAGATGCTCAGCAGTTAATCTCAAATATCTAGTAACAATGGCATCTGCTTAAGTTGTGTCCTCCATTTTCTTGTTTCTCTTCTGTCTTTCCCCACTACCTGTCGTAGATGTGATAAAGTTTCCAAGTACAAATGAAGTGACCCTATCAAACAATAAAGAAACAAATCCTGGAGCAGCTATTTTCTGTCTGACAGTTGGTATGCATATGCTTCACTGACTTTACTGTTTAGTCATGAAACCTTCATCATAAGTGTCATTTGGCTTTAACTTTCCAATAAGGTAATTATAATGCCAGGCTTATTAAAAACAGACTCCATCACAGGAGACTTTGACGGATGTTGGTTGAAGTTCTAACTTGACAGCCTAGTGGGATGAGCAAGTGCATGGCAGAGCTAAAGACATATATTGCAATGCTGTTTATTTTCTGTCAACTATAAACTATGCATAAATAACACATTATAAAAGAGATCCAGAAATAACATTAAGCTAAAATGGAACCATCAATTATTCTCTCTTCTTTAGCTATCAGAAGATTTTCCCCCTTTCACTATTGGTAGTTTTTTTTTATTCATTAATTGCTTTTTTCTCCTGGCTCCCCTGTTCTGCTCCAGTGCCTATAAATCATTGTAAAAAAGATAAAATGTTACTATTATAGAATGAGTGTAAAAATGGTATTTAAATAAATTTGCTTTTGCCATCAAGCCAACTTTTTCTAACCTTTAAGCAAAAGTTTAAAGCTTCTACAGAGAAAACATTCTTAAGGTAGAGTCTTGAACAGGGTGTGTGTATTTTTAGCACTCACTCTATTTTCAGCATTCAGTAGAGTCCAGAATTGAAGCAGTCACTTCAGAGTGAGTTTGAGATGTAAATTTTAATATACTATAAGAGGACGTTCAAGGTTTTACTGTAGGGAACAACTAACTCTGAAACATATTTGCCCATATTACTCAATCACAAAGAAATAGGCAGCTGCAGGTACAGAATGATAATGAGTGGAGCAAATAGGAAGAAAAGAAAATGTAAAGGGCTGGAAAGATAGCTCAGTAAGGTGCTTGCTTTGCATGAGTTTGCTATAAGAAACCCGAGTTTGAATCCCTTGTACCACATATGGTTAGATGAGCATGACAAGAGGCCACCCTAAGAACAGAGCCAGGAATCACTGCTGAGCACTACCACAGTGTGACCCCAAAGCAACGAATAATAAAACAAAAACAAGATAAAAAAGAATATATAAAAGGAGATTATTTAAATTAACTTGAAACCACAGTGGCAATCATGTCTTAAAATGTCATTCCAGTTATTTGTCACTAAGTTCTTATTCCTTGTTGTTAAGCAAATGGGATGACCACTAAAATATGGAAACAATTCTCATCCCTTTGCAAAAGTTCAGAATCCACACATAATTACTGAAGTCTGTCACACTGTCAAGCAACTGCACTGCTTTTTATAAGTGAATATCTCAAACTTATTTTTTAAAATATAATATGTCTGTTTAAGCACTGTGGTTATAGAAATGTTCATAGTTGGATTTAAATCATAGAATATACATCACGTCACCAGTGCAATTTCCTACCACCATTGTCCCCTATTTTCCTCCCACCCCCCAACCTTTGTCTGTCTCTGGGACAGAGACATTCTGCTTTTCTCTCTCACTTTCTCTCTTTTCTTTCTAACATTGTGATTTGTACTATTGTCAATGAGGGGGTACCATGCATATAATTTGATCACTTTTTAGCACCCATATTTTGTCCAGAGTGATCAGTTCCAACTATTGTCATGGTAGTTGACAGTGTAGTTAGTGCTCTAAATAAACTCACCAATCTTTGTAGTAAGCTTAATGTCATAGACTGGTCCTTCCAGCCTTCATCTCTATTATCTCTGGATATTTTTACCATACAGTTTTTATTTTTTAATAGTCCACAGACAAGAGATACTATTTTATGTCTAGCTCTCTCCTTCTGACTTATTTCATTCAATATAATAATCTTTATGTCCATTACTTATAGGCAAATTTCATGATTTCATTTTTCCTAATGGCTGCATAGTATTCCTTTGTGTATATGTACCAAAGTTTCTTTAGTATTTCTTTGTGTGTATGTACCAAAGTCCAGAACCTGAGTTTCCTTAAGATTCTACCTATTGTAAATAGTACTGCAATGGACATAGACGTACCGAGAGAATTTTGTATTGTTTTTGTCTTCATAGGTAATATCCCTAAAAGTGGTATTGCTGGATCATAAGAAAGCTCAATTTCTAGTTTTTTGAAGAATATCCATATTTTTCCAGAAAGGCTAAACTAGGTGATATTTTCACCATATACAAATAATTTTAGAGCAGAAACAAACATTAAAAAATCAGATTCAAAATAGTGCCACAGTAATTAGAATACTTTAAAGTCAACCAAACTCAAGAGGTGAAAAATTTGTACAAAGTAAACTACAAGAAATAAAACTACAAGAAATAAAAGAGGATACAAGGAAATAGAGACATGTACCCTGTTCATAGATTGAGAGGATTAATATAATTAAAATGGCAAGACTTTGTACATTGTACAGAATTTAATGCAATCCCCTAAAGATAATGATGACATTTTCAAAGAAGTGGACCAAATATTCCAGAAATTTATTTGGAACAACAAATACCCATGAACAGCTAATGAAATCCTTAGCAAAAATTAATGAGAGACATCACTTTCTCCAAATTTAAATTGCACTACAAAGCAATAGTCAATAAAATAGCATAGTACTGGAATAAATAGAGACCCTAAGATCAATAGAATAGGCTTGAGTATTCAGAGAATGATTTCCACACAGAAAATTAATCTTTGATAAAGGGACAAGAAACACAAAGTGGAATAAGGAAAGCCTCTTTAACAAGTGATGTTGGAACAACTGATCATACACCAAAATGCAAAATCAGACCTCTCTTAACACCATGCACTAAGGTCAAATCAAATGGATTAAAGACCTTGATATCAGACCTGAAACCATAAGGTACATAGAAGAAAACATAGGCAAAATAATCCATGATATTGAGACTAAAGGCATCTTCAGGAAGGAAACATCACTGTCAAACAAGTGAAAGCAAAGATAAGTAAATGGAACTATATTAAACTGAGTAGCTTCTGCAGTTCAAAGGAAAGAGTGATTGGGATATAAAGGCTACCCATGGTATGGGGAGAAATTATTCACCCAATACCCATCATATAAGGATCTAATATCTAAGATATACAAGGTACTGATAGAACTCAATAAGAAAAAAACATCTAATCCTATCAAAAAAAATTGGGAGAAGAAATGAACAGACATTTCCTTAAAAAAGAAATACAGATGGCCAAAAAACACATGAAAAAGTGCTCCACATCACTAATAATTAGGGAGACGCAAATAAAAATAATAATGAGGTATCATCTCATGCCACAGACACTGGCACTCATCACAAAGAACAACAACAACCAATATTGGTGTGGATGTGGGGAGAAAGAAACTCTCAAACTTTTTAATACCTACTAAGTGTCAGATATAGGATCCAGCTATGAATGAGGAAGTAAAGTTTCTCAAGGACTTATACTTTTTTCTCTATGTCTACTCTTTAATTATTCAAATTTATTTCTAAAACCTCTTTTTTTTCCTCCAGAATAGTGTCCACTGGATTTAACTAGTGCTGCCACTTGTAACCTCTTTATCACACAATCCTTGACAAGCATATAATTATTAAAAATAACAATACAAGCCTTCACATGCTCCAATTAAGTACATTCATGTGAGTGTAAGAGAACATTGAATGAAATCTAACTAAATAAAGTTCTATAATGTGTCAAATGCACATAACAATTCCTCAGTGAATGACAGATAGTACTTATTCACCTCTATGGAGGACTCTTGACAAATACAAAGACACACAAAATATCCACTGAGAATAGTTTTGTATTTCAAGTTTTTTGAGATTTAAAGTCCTCACTGAAAAAGCTACATGCAAGCAGGCAAACAGGGAACACGTGACACTGGTTAGTGAATTGTAGTCAAAGAGATGTGCTTAAAGCAAAAAAGTTTACACTTCCTTCACTTACTTTTCACTCATTAACAATCTACAATGTTGAAAATAAGGATCGTAATAAATTCAAATGTAAAGAATTTTGAGTTGTTTGCATTCATTAGAGATATCAGAAGATCACCTAAAATGTTTTAAAACACCATGATTAAAAATTACTGCCTGACTATCAAAGTGTTAAGTGAAATACAAAGCCTTCAGAAATATTTACTGAAAAGTATATGCTCCACAAAGATTTTGGTCTAGTGGAAAGTACCATAGGAAAAAACAAAAAAGGTTTTTATTTCTCAAATGAGTAAATTAAGTAAGAATTAAATAAATAAATAAATAAATAAATAAACAGAAAATCTGATGTACTAAGATAACAGGATTAATTCTCACTGACAAAGTACCAAAGAACACTCCTATACCAAGACATCTAGAGACATGCAATGTACTCACTGAGTACTTAATTCTCTAAAACAATCAAATAAAATGTTAATAATTTTATTTAAATACTCACTAGTAGAAAAGTGAGAATTATAATAAGGTAGGTGTTCTGTTTATAAAAAAGATAGTATAAGGAAATTCTATTTGATATATTATATACTGACAGCTATTACTGAAGCTTTCTTCTTTGGAGTTTTGGAAAACTATCCTTTCCCTAAAATATATACAGTTGTTGCTTCTTCATTTTGCCAGCCTCCTAACAACATATGGTTTTCCTATTTCTCAGAATAGAACTTGAGTTCATAAATTTTTATGGGTAATGTGGAAAGAATGCTTAGATCATCAAAATGAGAATGTATTGAATAATTATTATTGAATAATAATTGTTTAATTTATTATACTTTTCTTTCTCTAACTATAGTGTGATAAGAGCATTGGTATCTTCTAGGCAAGTTATGATAAACAAATGAGACAGTCTCATTTAAATGAGAGAAATATGCCTAGAATGTGGTGGCTGTAATTACTATTGATGCCATTCGTATGCTCTTAACATCTTTACCTATAATATAGCAGATATGAGTATAAGTGTATCAGGAGAGAGAGTAAGATAGAATTTATGCAGAATTAGTAGGGAAGAAACCTAAAATGTGGTGAACTTTAAAATAAATAGACTGTGTTTCAAAACTAAGAAACATTTAAGAATATCTAAACAAACAAACTGTGGGCACTGGTGAATGGATTGGTGCTGAAGAATTATATTCCTGAAACCCAAGTGATGAATAACTTTGTAAATTTGGGGGTAACTAAAAATTAAAAATAGAGCTGTCTGGTGCAAATATCAGTACGGCCTTTAAGAGAATGTGCCTACACTAACTTCCTAGTGGGGAAGCATCAGTTAAGGCAAATAAGGAGCAAGGAGCCAGCAGCTCAACACAGCCTTCAAGTGCCAGTGTAAAACCCATCATCAAGCACGGAGTTGAAGAGAGCCTAGGATTAGACTTCATCAGAGATTACCAGCATATATCTAGAGAATTCTCTGGACTTCCTAATTGAAGTGGACCAACAGAACTGGAGGACTTTGGCTTTGGTGGACTGTGTATAACACAAAGGGAAGAGATCAGGGGTCATCAGGCACTGCTGAAGCAGGTGGAAGCCAGTTTGCAGCAGGAGTGGAAAGATTATGCTTCCTGGTATGAACAATGGTTCTCTCAATTACCCTGGAAAACTTCCCTGATAACAGCCCTAACTGAGCCATTGTTCTTTTTCTTTTTCTTTTTTTTTATGATTTTTCTTAGTAGGTCCTTGCATAATTAATTTCCTCACCCGCTCTTAGTAGGTCCTTGCATAATTAATTTCCTCACTCGCTTTATTCAACACACATGGCTACAGTTAAGATGCTTGTGCTAAGGTCCCAGTATGTACCCATAAATAGGGATGAGGACGAGGAACCACAGGGGAGTCAAAGATTTGACTCCGGTCCATAAGAAGAAGGGGAATGTGGGGTCCTAGATTATGGACAAGGAGAGATAACAATTTGTAAGGACCACATCTTGTAGGCCAGATGTTAGGCTTTCAACCCTGTTTCCATTAACGTCACCCCAAGCTACCCGACCACACTAGGTCGGGTATTGAGGATGGACACAACGGGGCAGTAGGAAGGTACCCTTAGAAAACTGCCAATCATTTTACAGATCATCAAAAAGCTATCACCTCTCTATGACAATGATATTTGGAACTGATCACTCTGACAAGAACTAGGTGCTTAGGGGCTGGAGCAGTAGCGCAGCAGTAGGGTGTTTGCCTTGCACGCGGCTGACCTAGAATGAACCGAGGTTCAATCCCCAGGTGTCCCATATGGTTCTCGGAGCCAGGAGTGATTTCTGAGCATAGAGTCAGGAGTAACCCCTGAGTATCACCAGTGTGGCCCCAAAAACCAAAAAAAAAAAAAAAAACAAACCTGAGTGTTTAAAGGAGATAAAGTGATATGCATATGCATGTACCCCTTCATTAACAATAGTGCAAACCACAGTGTCAAAAAGAAAAATGAGAAAGAGAGAAGTAAACTTTCTGCTCCAGAGGCAGATGGGAGGGAAACTGGGGACATTGGTGGAGGAAAATGTGCACTGTTGAAGGGTGGTGTACATTCTATGACTGACTGTGTCATGAACAATTCTGTAACAACAGTGCCTAAATAAAGAATTTATTTTAAAAAAAAAGAATACCAAATGTCCTTGCCAAAATAAAGTTTAAAAATCTCTCCTTATAGTTTAAACAGCATCAAAAAGCTGTACAGTTATACTTTCTCCGCTCCCTTGACTCATTCACTTGATCAAAATGAATCTCCAGATCAAGCAGAGATATGAATTCCCATTGTTACCCAAGCACATCTCTCAAAAGTCCCCTTGCTCCCAGGCTGCCAACTTTCTCTGCGATAAGACTCACCTTTATCACCCAGAGATGTTCTTTCAGCCACAGGTCATCAGACACACCACAGAAATTGATTATTATACTCACTTCAGCTGATAGGCAATAACTGTCCATCAAAATGGCTACTGCCAACAGCAATCACTTTTTAAAAGGACTAAGCACTTATGAACAATTTTAACTTGAATATAACTTATCTTCAATAGTAAGTTAGCAACGTTTTCCATAAAAGTACTTCTTTTCAGACGTGCTTTAAAATCTGACATCTCTTTTTTATTATCCTAGCATCTTTGTGAAACAGACAAAATAGTTGAAGGACAAAATTCCAGGAAGAGTGAAGGCTAAAACCATGGCTACTTACAAAGGTAATGGTCCTACTAAATCAAAATCTCAATCTAAACCTGACTGATGACCTGTCCAATACCACAAACAAGCCCTGGTCCCTTTCAGCTTTTTTTTGAATCTCTTTCTCCCCACTCGAGTAATCTTAAATTTCCCCATTTCCATGTCTTGTGTAATATAGTTTTCCTTTTCTGGATCTGCCATCTCAATGTTAATGACTTTATAATAAAAATTAATGTTAGAGATTATATATATTTTAGTAAAACTCCATACCTCTTGGTTCATTAAACTAGTGCTTGCTGAGTACTTATTCTGTGTCAAACAACACTGGGAAAATACCAGTCAGTATTTCCTCTGTCTTAGAATTTACATTCAAAAAAAGGGAGAATAACAAATAAGTTAACAGTAGTAAAAAAAAAAAAAAAATACCTGTTCCCATTCTGCCCATAGGTCTCCATCTTACTGTTCTCATGCATTCATTCCAATTTAACAGCCTTTTCCTTTGAGCACTTGTGACTTGAGACTTTTTGCCAGATCAGTTGGCTATCACACCCAATAGAACTAAAGTGCTGAAGACTAGAGAAGGTGGCTTGTAAAAATGTACTTAAAAAAACCCAATAAAACATTAGAGTCCAGAGTCTATGGATAAATTCTATAACTTTCTCATCTCTTAAGTGGGACAACTTTGAAGCCAGGTTTTATACTCTATCACCCAGGTGACAATGAGCCCCAATTGCCCAAAGGTATCATTTCTTTCATGTACCTTATGTTGGCTTCATTGTTTCTCCTCTCCCCTCTTTCTTCTCTCTTCTCTCCTGAAATCATCTCACAGAAAATTGCTTAAGTACTAATCTTTTTTCTATAAGCATTTCAGATAGCTTATTATTGTTGTTATTTTTATTATTTCAGATAACTATGAGAAAGAAAAATTCATATAATAAAAACAAAGAGATGGTGAGATGGAATAATATTAAATTAAGCACCCAGGAAGTCTAAAGAATAAAATAATCTTGAAGACAGGCAGGGGTGGAGTGAGGAAGGAAATGGGGGGACAATGATGGTGGGAATGTTGCACTGGTGAAGGGGGTGTGTGCATTTTATGGCTGAAATCCAATTATGAATGTTTGCAAGCATTGTGCTTAAATAAAAAAATTATGGGGCCGGAAAGGTGGCGCTAGAGGTAAGTTGTCTGCCTTGCAAGTGCTAGCGTAGGATGGACCGCCGTTTGATCCCCCGGTGTCCCATATGCTCCCCCCAAGCCAGGAGTGATTTCTGAGCACATAGCCTACAGTAACCCCTGAGCATCAAATGGGTGTGGCCAAAAAACAAACAAACAAAAAAAAACAAATAAAAATTATTTCAAAAAACTACAAAAAAGAATAAAACAATGTTTTTTGCTGAGATTTCAATGAAGAAGAGAAGTCTGAACATAGTATTTTAAAGAGCAGTGTTCCAAGAAGAGAGAATAATAGGTGGAAAAAATTTGAAGTTGCAGGAGGCATCATGGTGCTTGCAAAGCACTTCAGGCAGAGAGACTGGAGTAGATGAGGTTAGACGAAGTCTAGTTTCAGTACCCATTGAGACAATGGTAATATGTAGATTTTATACAAAGCATGATTGGAAGTCAATAGACAAACAAAATACAGAGTGGCATAATCCAATGCACTTTTTAGAAAGGTCATTTTGCTGCTCTATCTTAAGCCATCCATTCCAATTCGACAGAGTTCACATTCCAGTCCCCTGGATTGACTGATTTAGGTAGCATTTGGAGTATATTAAGACTTGGTCTTTCATGTTGAAATAGGAGGTCTATGTGCATTGACTAAGGCCCCTGAACTGTAAATAAACCAGAAGAGGTGAACTAGGGACATTGCTCTATTCTACTCCAGTGCCAGCTCTGCAAAATATAAAATAGCAATTTAAGAATTTTTCTATTATTAATAACCTCCTAAATATCTAGAACTATTCCTTCTCACATAAAAATAAGTTTTCATGAAGCCCTTTGTGAATAAAGTCATGGTTAGTGCCACTGACACATTAGTACTCTAAATCTGTCTCAAGTAGCAATATACTCACGAGTTCTGAGTCACATCCATAAAGTATAGAGAGTATAGTCACTTTACTGATAAGCCATTCTGAATTAAAAAGAAGAGATGTCTTTTGCTAATAGGAGAGAAATGAAGGTCAATATGTCTGATCATCTGGCTTCTGATTTCAAAAGATCACTGCTTTTAAAAGTAATCCCTGCTCATAATGGTGCTATACTAATGCATATTCTTCTCAATAGGAACTGCTTTGCCATTTTGTTGTTTAATGTGAATACTGTAGAAGCAAAGGTTAGAATCTTGCACCTTTTAGGGCAAAAGATGATGCTAGTTAGGCTGATGCTTGACAAGCAGTCAGAATAAATTAGTTTCCCCTCTCTGAAATGTTCCTTTGTCAGCTTCTGGGGGTCAGTCACTATTTTAGCTCAGTTCATACTGCCAAGAGTATCAGATGAGATGCAGAGACATTTACTTTAAAATAACTGCTTTGAGTTAAAGCATCTCAATGTCTATCCATCTCTGCCTGATAGTCCATCACCCTGTCTTCAAAGGGGGATTCAAATTATTCACCATTGTTTTCAGCAGTTATTTCCTGAAGGCAGATTATTTTGTGGGAGAAAGTTACAAACTTCTATAATGCATGTGCTCTTTAAAGGAATTAATAGGAAAAGCCTCTTAACAATTAAGCAAACAAGGATCAGAGCTGTTAGGGCTTTTGCCTTGCATGCGCTAACCTAGAACAAACCGCAGTTTCATCCCCCGGCGTACCATATGGTCCCCCTAGCCAGGAGCAATTTCTGAGTCCATAGCCAGGAGTAACCCCTGAGTATCACCAGGTGTTGCCCAAAAAGAGAAAAAAAAAAGCAAACAAAAATAATATCCCACATTTTATAGTAGATTTTTCTTTAACATGAAAAAAATAATTGTTTACACACTTATAATCCTAGATATTGTTCAGAAAAAATTCTATAGCAAAAGCATAATTTCTTGATTCCTTTTTCTGTTTGTTTTTATAGTTTTTTGGTTTCTGGTGATTGTGTGTATTTATGTGTGTGCAATTTCAGCTCTCAAGGCATTATCCTCTGCCATTTGAGTAACCTGTTATTAGGTAGTGATGGAAAGCAGTATATACTGGAGCTCTTTAAAGCATGTGTCTTTTGCTTAATAATAAAGCTTTTCAGTTTCTTCCAGACTCATCCATGAGAATGATGATCAGTGCAGTATAAGGGGCTCTACTGTGAGCTTTACCATATTCAAAGTCAGAGTTGGGACACAGAAGTAATGCTTTTTATTTACTTGTACCTAGTACTAGCAAACCAAGAAGTTAAAATTTGAATTATATTTTGGATTTTAATTCACATCATATTTTATTTGCATCTGAATGCCTCAATTTTTTTATTCTCAGAGCAATTATCCATTTTGCAGCATTTATGTAAATAACCATTCAATCTTATTAAGTGTCTTTGGGGAATAAACCCCAGTAAAATTATTTGCTCTAATTTTTATATGTAAACAGAGTAAAAAATAGTTAATTACTGTTTCTAAAGTGGAAACCTGAACAATTATAGTCAAAACAATTTGTGAAAATCATTTATTCATCATTTATTAAATAGAATTTTATGGAGTAAATCCTCTGCACCAGGAATTGTCCTATGTCCTGAAAGATGCACAGAATACAGAAACCAAAACCCTATACCAGTTGGAAAGAAAAAGTAATCAGCAAACCAGACAAGGCTATTCCAAAAGAGAGGAGGAAGGAAGGAAGGAAGGAAGGAAGGAAGGAAGGAAAGGAAGGAAGGAAGGAAGGAAGGAAGGAAGGGAAGGAGGAGGAAGGGAGGGAGAGGAGGAGGGAGGGAGAGGGAGGGAAGGGAGGGAGGGAGGAGGAGGAAGGAAGGGAAGAAGGAAGGAGGAAGGAAGGAGGGAAGGAAGGAAGGAAGGAAGGAAGGAAGGAAGGAAGGAAGGAAGGAAGGAAGGAAGGAAGGAAGGGAAGGAAGAAGGAAGGAGGGAGGGAAGGAAGGAAGGAAGGAAGGAAGGAAGGAAGGAAGGAGGAGGGAAGGAAGGGAAGGAAGGGAGAAAGTGGAGGAAGGGAAAGGAAGGAAGGAAGGAAAGAAGGAAGGAAGGAAGGAAGGAAGGAAGGAAGGAAGGAAGGAAGGAAGGAAGGAAGGAAGGGAGGAAGGGGAGGAAGGGAGGAAGGGGAGGAAGGGAGGAAGGAAGGAAGGAAGGGAGGAAGGAGAAGGAGAGAAGGAGGAAGGAAGGAAGGAAGGAAGGAAGGAAGGAAGGAAGGAAGGAAGGAAAAGGAAGGAAGGAGGAGGAGGAAGGGAAAAGTGGAGGAAAGGAAAAAGGGGAGGAAGGAAGGAAGGAAGGAGGGAGAGAAGGAAGGAAGGAAGGAAGGAAAGGAAGGAAAAGGAAGGAAGGAAGGAAGGAAGAAGGAAGGAAGGAAGGAAGGAAGGAAGGAAGGAAGAAATTAAGGTAGGAGGAATTAAGGTAGGGAGGGAAGGAGGGAGGGAAAAAACCAATTTAGATTAGAAAAGGCCCTAAAGGTAAAATAGATCTTTTAAATAGAAGGTAAGGAAAGCTTTTCTAAAGAGGTGATATTTGAATAGAAACCTAAAGCTGCAAGAGCCATTTTTTTTCTTTTTTATTTTTAAACAATGATTCAAAAAAGGAGGACAAGGTAAAGTTACAGTGGAAGGACAATTACCCAAAAACAGAGTTCTCAGAAGAAATCCCCCTGCTTACACCCTAATTTTAAACTTACAAAGAACATCAAGAAACAGAAACAAACCCATGTACAATTACTTTGTCCCTCAACACCCCAGATTGTAGTACATTACAACATTTCTTAGCAGTACACAAAGCAATCCAAAGCCATAAAATTTATGTAGCTCCTTAAACTTGAAGGCATAGAAGTTTTTTACATTTACATGCATATGTATATTAGTTTAAGTCAACCTCAATAGTTTAAGTGGTTTTTTTTAAGGTTTAGAGTCAAAGGAGCACAGCAAAAACTGTGTTAGAGTGGCAATCATCATTTGCATAGGCCCACCAAAGTATGAGGGACATGGAAAGGAAAAGCCCTGGCCTAAATACAAGGAGACCCTACCCCTGAAGTTTCCCGACACAAGACCAACTCTAGGCTTCAGGCAAACTAGCCTGTCCAATCCAGGTCACCGTCTGTAGTTCCAATACAGTTTTATTTTTCACACAGTCTCTGTTGTTGGTATCATGTTTCTGTATTGAAGATCCTGGAATCTATATATCCCACATTGAAGTCAGGATAGTGCAGAGCGTCCTCCAACCTTAATTCACAATCAAAGGGCAATGCAGAAAGCCCCGTCAAGTAAGCAGGTTGTTGTTGTTGTTGTTGTTGTTGTTGTCATTGTTGTTCAAGTCTTCTCAGTGTTAAAGAAAGACTCTTTTGAGTAGATTGATGTCAGCAGCAGTAGGGTCTCCCTGGTAGAGGATTGCTTCCAGGTGATGTTATAGACAACTTTGGATGTTTCACAGATGACTTTCTTGGCTCAGGGGTGAATGGAGAATGCCCATTTCTGAGGTCTGTGCCAGATCATTATGTCAATGTTCAGGTTGTAAGGTCCCATTGCACTACAAGATTTCTGTGTTCCCATCTCTATTAGATAAGAACTTATTTGTATGTATAGTATTTTCCATTTTAATGTGCCTATGCAAACAAGGAATAATGCCACATGACATTATCAGCACATATGGGGGCCGTAAGAACAAGTCCAACAATTCCCATGACTTGGTTCAAACATAAGCACTAAACTGAGGGACTCTTTCACCAAAATTCCTTATAGAACAGCTCACTAAGAGAAGAAAAGTTAAAGAGTGGGAACTAATCAGAAACCTAGTATGGGAGCAACCACAGTTACACAATGAATAAAGGAAGAGGCCAAGAGGCCACTGAGAGTAACCAAGTAGGAAAAGAGTACTGGTTTCTTCCCAGCCGGAGAGTCCATCCTTTCATTTTTATTTTGAATATATATGATACGCACAGGGGAGCACGGTTTTTAAAATGGAGACCAATGAGAAAAAAATTACCAGTGAATGTCCCGACATACACCAGTGCTGCATCTGCTCACCCTATGCCCCATGAGTCCCCCCCTTAGTGTAGGGAGAGAAAGGGGGAAAACCTGAGGACCACGATAGAGTCCACCTGGGCCGGCACCCAGGGAAGGCCTGAAGTCCAGGGGAGAAAATAGGGAAATGGCTGGGGTCCTGCCACGCCTCCCAGCACCCCCCAAGCTAGGGAGAAGGCCTGCAGCATGGGGTGTCCCCTAACCCCATACCTGGGAAGAGCTGGCCTCCGGATCAGAGAGAACCGGAAGCCAGCTATCTGCCCGGCTCCTCCCCCTGCACAAGAGCCATTTTTATACCAAAGAACAACATGGTAGGTCAAATAATGTCAAGTACAAAGGCCCTAAGGTGAGAGAGACTTGGTGTTATTAAGATACTAGATAAAGTAAAATATGGCAGAGGCTCAAAAAAACAAGATAAAGTATGGAAAATTAGGTCAGAGAATAAATAATCAGAACAAAGAGGTATATATTATAGGACGTTGGAAATAGTTATAAAAATATCAAGTATCTAAATACCAAATGATTGAATTCATATGTGGGATAAACAAAAACAAAGTAGATTTGTTTAGCATATAATAAAATAAAACCTGAGACTAGTAATCCTATGTTCTAGCCACAGAATTGAATTTAAAGGGTCCAGAGAACAGCAGTAGAGGGGTATATACGAGTAGAGAGGTACCTCAACAATCATTGTGCTATGGTGACACTAACAAACACATAAAAATTTACACTCTTATAGACAAGAATTATCCTAATAAAAAGTAAATATTAAAAAAGCAAGCATTTATAGTATATTTGACACTGATGTTGTAGTAATAAACAAGTTTCTAAGATTCATAATATTCTGAGTTTAGACCTATTAGACAAAGTGTGAGACAGGAGGAGGCAGAGAAAAACAGAGACAGAGGCAGAAGCACAGAGAGACAGAGACAGGGACAGAGTCTATGTACCTTCCTCTCCCCCTTCCTAATCTTTTAGTCACTTGATAATTTTTTCAAAGTCAGTTAAGAAGCAAGATCAGACTTTGGTAAATAAACTCACTCCCCCACATTGTTTCCTGAACATAGTTAACTCTGATGCTCATCCCTTCCAGAGACATGCCACAGTGCATTGTTTTTATTTTGCCAATAATGGTAGCACAACATTTTCATGTTTAAAATTTCTATTTGTATTAAAGCACTAAATCCTTAACAAAGTTAAAACAAGCTTCAAATATTAAAAAATAACTTGTATGGAGTAACATTTTCAAATGTCAATCTTAAAGCTAAGATATAGTCTATTTCCTAGCAGCTCCGAGGAATACTGGTCATCATCCTATTTATAATGCATATAGATTCATTGTAAACTTTAATTTCTGTCTGCTCTAACTTGTTCCTTAGTTTAAGTTTAGACTTTAAAGCCTCTAATGTTTCTATTTTGTTCCTATCAGGGGCAAATTCACCTCCATCCTCTGATGCCATTCTAGTGACAAGCAACACTTCAGGTCTGGGGCCACCCAGTACTCTTCACTCAAAACCTAAAAGAAACAGTTGACAAAGTACAGGTGGCAAATATCCTGCTTCAATGTCATTTTCTCTCTACTTTCTTTAAATCCAGACCACCCTGGTCCCCACACTGCAATGTGCCCTTCACTATCCAAGCTGGAATTAACCCCAATGATCCAGAAATTACACATCACTCACCCATTATCCTTACACACACTCAGGCTTCAGGGCTCTGTTGCCACTACTAGGTGCTAACCAACATCCTATCTCAGTTTGATGCACTCCATTTAAGGATCTTTTTCCTGAGTTAGTGCCCTATAGAGACTATGCCTCTCCTTTACTGGCTCCTAGATAAATGCTACCAACTTCCTACTGGAAAATGAGGTGATGCAAAAGGCCAGGGAATGGGTTTGAGGCCAGGTTGTTCATCAACATTTCCCAAGAGCAGCAAGTACTCCCTCCAGCCTTCCCATCTGCTTTCAAATTGGTACTCTGTGGCTTAATCTGTACACAATGACAGAGGTTAATTAATTAACTGCCTCGGCCCTGGTTGCCCTTGGCAACTGGCTATGGCACCTAACTAAATCCCAGCTAGTGATAGTTCTTCAAGATTTTGTTAACTTAGACTCAAAGAAACACTGAATTAGAAATTTGGAGCAGCAAATAAACTGGCCATATGAGGAATCTGTTGTGTTGACTGGAATCTCTAAATCCTCATCATTTTACAAAGCTGATTAATATCCCTATCACTCCAAGTCACAATAAGAAAGTCCCTTACATATTGTGTTACATCATGGTCTGTCAATTAAGGAAACAAATCTCTAAATCCACCACAAGCCTCTCCTCTCTCTTAGCCTGGAATACTAATATGAGCATCAGTTTGAACTTAAGCAAAGGATCTGGCATGGGAATGACAGAACAGAGCTCCTGTTGGCCTAGTACTTAGTGGCCAGCCACTAATATTTACTGATTGTGTACCCCATCCAACCAGGCCTCACCCTCTGCTTTATGCAAATAATTTTGGGCCTCTGTAAAACCTATTTTTCCCTTTTCTAGGCCATTAATTTCTCTGTATTTAAGAGGAACAGAATTTTCATCACTTAGATTAGATTTTGTTCATTAAACCTCATCTCACTTCCCAACCTGCCAATTTCTATCAATAGTGATCTTGGATTCAGACACCACAATCCATTAAGCACAATATCTTCAAACTAACACTTTCGTTATACAAAATTCTTGACAGACTATCTGCCACATATATTAGGCTACTAAAAGATTATAAATAAATATGAAGCTAAAAGATTATATATAAATATAAAGCATTATGAATATATAATTATTAGAGTAACACTTTTCAAGTAACTAGCACTGTGTGGTTATACTCTTAACCACATACAGTATAGGAAGACTTTTTTTTTTTTTTTTTGGTTTTTGGGCCACACCCAGCGGTGTTCAGGGGTTACTTCTGGCTGTCTGCTAAGAAATAGCTTCTGGCAGGCACGGGGGACCATATGGGACACCGGGATTCAAAACAACCTACCTTTGGTCCTGGATCGGCTGCTTGCAAGGCAAACACCGCTGTGCTATCTCTCTGGGCCCAGTATAGGAAGACTTAAGAATCAAAATTATGATTTGTGTTTGTTTATAACTAAAAAAAATCATTTGTCAACTTTCTATTATTCATTTTTCCCTTTAAATTAGTGAGACAAAAATGCAAGTGATAGTTTGGGAACATGTTTTTTACAAGGTTTAAAGGTAATTTTTATATCTAATGATATTATATAACAAGAGAGGAGCTAAATAGAAAAGTCTGAGCCCTTAGAGTACAGTCCCTTGTTTGACTTTATTCGAGTGTGACCTCCATGATCAGAGAAGTTTGATACTAGAGGAATTATTAAGTAGATCTAGAGGACAGCTGGGCAATATCTAGTCTTACCAGTCAGTTCCCAGATTTCTTTCTTTTAAGCAAGGTGACATTGGCTACCAAAGACATTGTATACCAAGACCCCATAAGAAGGATCATGCCTGCAGATGACAAAGGGAGCAAAGTCCTCCATTAACCATAAGAGAACAGAAAATGTCTGATAATAGAAATCTGCCTTAGGATCTGAAAAGGTAGATGTAGAAATGTAGATTTACAGATGTAGAGAGATGAAAAGTCACAAGCCTAGTTAACCCCAATCCAAAAAACAAGTGTTTAGCTATGCAAAAACAAAACAAAAACCAAAAAAAAACAGTTTAATCCCCCAGAAAACTCAAGCTGGGCTTTTCTCAGAAGAACTCATATTTAAAACTCACATTCTAATGGAGATGTTAATCATGTTGAAAATAAAAAAAAATTCCTGTACAATTTCTCACATTTCCTGATCAGGCTCTTCTACAATGTGATTAACACTGTGATCACAATAAAAATGTTTTATTTAGTGCATAATTGTATGTACCGGTATCTACCATTTCCAAATGTCTCCTTTTATTGCCCCTGTTCAAGAAAGTCTTAATATTTAAGTGATTTACTGATCACTTAAAATGCCAGCCTTGCCATTAGGAGGTACATTCACTATACGTTGTTTAATTTTATAGTACATTATTTCTTTATAAACAGACACGTTACTGTAGAACATTAATTAAACCTTTTCCCCCTTTATGCACTACGTTTTAAAGAGAACAGTGTAACCAAGTGTTGGCTTGATGGATGTGCCCGTAACTCCAGTTCTTGGCTCACAAAGTAAGCACAGTCCTTAAGAAGGGGCACTACTGGGACGCCTGGATTAGGCAACAGACAATTCTGGTCTGTGAAAGACAAACTTAATGAATAATGCATGGCAGATCCGCTTCAACAACCCAATTTGCTGAACTATTTAGCATCAATAACCTAGCTAGAATAGAAACAGAAGGCCTTTTAGAGGCAGATTATGAGAAGTCTTAATAAAATGATATCAGTCCAATCATGAGCACTGCATTTGCATTTTGTAGAACTAGTGTGGAGAAAGGTACAAAAAAAGAAAACTTTGTGTGACTCCTTTTTGCTAAAGCCCTTGCTCAGAAATATATTGGCATGTAGCTGAGTAAGGATGAGTAAGAATGAGCCCTCAGGGAAGCATCTGGGAAAATCATGATCAAGGTCTCCTCATAAATCACAAGGTATGAAAAAGGCCATGCTCTAATTTCAGAGAAGCCTTCTGGTTACAAATAATTCTAGTGAGGGGCATAAAACTACAAGCAATTTTCATGTTTGCTCTAAGACTGAACTGCAAATGTTACATTGACGTTTTTCTAGATCATATGACATCTCTGAAGCACCCTCATTTGGCAGGCAGAAGACAATATTTAGAAATTACAATTTCTAAGCCATTGAAGTTCAAAATTTTTTATCACTTGTAAAGCAGTTCACACAAAGATCAAACCAAATGTAGGAAGATAGCCTCTAGCCTCTGATTTCCTTAACTGTTTCTTAGGATATGAGCCTTAGGGGCAGGAGAGATAGTACAGCAGCGTTTGCCTTGCAAGCAGCAGACCCAGGACCTAAGGTGGTTGGTTCAAATCCTGGCGTCCCATATGATCCCCCCCCGCACCCCCCCCCCGTGCCTGCCAGGAGCTATTTCTGAGCAGATAGCCAGGAGTAACCCCTGAGCACCGCCAGGTGTGGCCCAAAATCAAAAAAAGAAAAAAAAAAAAGAATATGAGCCATTAGGATCTTAGAAAACTGAAGTAACATGTTATGTACCATTATTTACCACCTTGATGTATGGATTGTTTTGATTTGAAGGCAATTAGGACCCTCAAAAATTCAGAAAAGTTGTTCTGTACCTTGCTCTTAAATTCTAAACAAATTTGTAAAGAGGCCCTGAGTCAACTATTCAACCTAACTTTTTATATCAGTAAGACTCATCTGCCACAGCATGACAAATATTTGTTCTCTGAACATTTGTTATTCCTTTATTTCTACGAATTACTGTATATGCTTGAGTACAAGCCAACCCGAGTATAAGCCGACCCTTCTAATTTTACCTTAAATATTGGAAAAACTTAGTGATTGAAGTATAAGCCAAGGTGGAAAATGCAGCAGCCACTGGTAAATTTCAAAATAAAAATATATACCCAAAACAATTACAATAATTGAGGAATCAGTAGGCTAAATGTTTTTCAATATTTATTGCTAAAGAAAAGCTGTAAACTAGCATCAATAACTTTAAAACTTTAAATAAAGTGCAGAGAACCATAGCTTAACAGGTAATCAAGCTAAATCACAAAGGTTAAATTTTTTCAAAACTGGATTCCTCCTCCTCTTCATTTGTATGTTCAAACAGAGTTTCAGCTGTATCTGATGTGAGGGTATCAGCATAGACATTGTCATCATCACTGAGTTTGCAGATATCATCACTGCTGTTGGTCTCATACAAAGCACAGAATATTGCGGGTTAAATAGTTCAGTGGCATACAGTTCAGTTCTGCGCCTACCTCTTCAGCTCAGCCATAACTTGTGGACTGAGTGGAAGCATTGGCCCCTCCGGCAGACGGCAGAAGACAACTGGAGACTATGTGCATTTGATTCGGTATACACGCAAATAATCTGTATGACCCGAGTATAAGCTGACTTTGGCTTGTACTCGAGTATATACTCTACTTTTAATATCCCAACTCCCTTATTCTTGGCTCAGGATGTCATAGAAACTTCTATTGTCTGACTTTCAAGTAGTGTTCCATGTCTTTGTTGGACTACAATATACAAAAAATTAAATTCATTGTCCTATTAATATCAGATGTCAATTTAAATAATTATATCAACCAAATACCCATACAAAGAAAGGGAGGCCAAAGGACATAGTGTAGAAAGTAATTT
The DNA here is from genome assembly GCF_024139225.1 of Suncus etruscus. Taxonomy (NCBI): domain Eukaryota; kingdom Metazoa; phylum Chordata; class Mammalia; order Eulipotyphla; family Soricidae; genus Suncus; species Suncus etruscus. The sequence continues at coordinate 41,416,337 of NC_064849.1, read as the reverse complement.
CTTGCTTGGAGTCAATGCAGGTGTTATCTCTGGCACTCAATATGGTCTTTGAGCATTGCCAAGAGTGATTCCTGAACAGAAGAATCAAGAGGAATCCCTGACATAGTCAGGCAATGTTCAAAAGACCATTTTTGGAGCCAGTGATGGTCAGAATCCTTCCCTTACCACCCCCTAAAGATAAGAAAGATGAGATATTTTTCTCCTTTTTAATTTTATGTTAAATGCAAAACACGAGGCTTCTGCTGAGAGGAGAATTGAGAAGTGTTGCATAGCATCTATATGCCAAGACATTGTGCTAATTGATCCATGATCTGTCAATAATGATTGAAAGAGAAAGATATTTGAACCAATAAAATAAAACAAATGCAAAGTGAACAGAAAAAACAAAATTCTATATCTTTTGGAGAAAAGAAGCAAAACAAAGCAGGGAGGAACATATTGAAAATACTCTCTTGTCTATGTCAAAGGAGGAGATGCATGAATGGATTGAAGGTTAGCAAAAGGATTATCCTACACAACAACAATCCTGTACCCCTGTGTAGTGAGAATGGAGATAAAGAAATGGCTCTTCAATATGTTTCTCTTTAGAACTCGACCTAAGTAAACTGATGAAAATGTTGCCCAACTTCTAAGCCAAGAATGTAAATGTTGTGCTTCTGCCATAAGAACCATATCCTGGCATAAGAACCAACATATTTTAATCTCAAGGAGTCTTTCATCCCATAGTTAAAAATACTAAGTTGATAAAAGTAATTGTCTATGCCACAGACTATCTTGGAAATCAGTCCTGACTGACTCCAATCTCTTGCAATCTCTTCTCTCTGATTTAGAATAGAAGATGAGAATTCAGAGCAGTCAACAGATTCACTAATACTGTGACCAAGCCACAGATTTTTATGTGTACTATAAATAATTTCAATTTATGGATGAAAAAGTAAATACCAAAATTTTTTTTAATTTCAACATTATCAAAAACAGCTCATGATTCTCTACTTCACATAAAATATATTCTTATTTTCAGGGTTTTCTCTCTTGAGTCATAATAATACCTGTCAGCTCTAAGTGAGAGACCAAATTAATCCTGGATCTTTCAAATAACCCTAAAACACAAACCCATAATGAATCTTGACAATTTAACTTCTAAATATATCAAAACTATATACTTCTTTTTTGTTTTCTGTATTGGAGTCACACTCAGTAGTGCTAGGGAGTCACTTTCAGCTTTATACCTGGAGTCAATCCCAACCGCCCTGGGGATCACCACCTACAAGTGAAGCATATGGTCATTCATTGATTTATCGCTCCAGCCCCAAAAAAACCATTCAGTTCTGTCTGCAAATAGCTAAGCTCTACTACCACAGGCTGTAAATTGATATTGCTGTTACAGAAAATGGTAAAAAAAAAAATTCTTTTAAAAAAATTAAAGCTATAAATTCCCTATCATCTGGCTACCATCTTTGTTTGTTTGTTTGTTTTGCTTTGGGGCCACACATGGAAGAGCTCAGGGATTATTCCTGGCTCTGAACTCAGATATCACCCTGAGTAGTGCTAAAGGTACCATATGGAATGCCAGGAAAGCAAACCCAGTTCAGCCGAATGCAAGGAAAGCACCTTACCTGCTGTACTATGACTCCAACCCTTTAAACCCACTTCTTTCTATTTATTTGAAGAATAATAAAATATCAAGAGGCATATTCTCCCCTATAAAAATGCAGCATTAGTTACAGTAGACAATTGTTTGAAAACAACCTGAATGTCCTCAGTAAATACTAACAAACAAAATATGCAGTTTATATGTAATGAACTATTTGGCTATAAAAAAGATGCATTTTTATTAAGATGGATGAAGCTAGATGGTATTATGTTAAAATAAATAAGTCAGAGCTTCAGGTAAATACATATTATTATTGTTTTTTGGGGTCCTACTTACTTTATGTTTTTTCTTAAATAAAAGTAGAAAAATTTTATAAGAAATTACATTAGGGAGTTTGGTTTACTTAGAGCAGCTTTCCAATGTGTTCAAGCAAAGATATTCAGGAAAGGGAAACAAACCTATAGTTCATATTTTAGTTTCGTTTCCTGCTCTTAGAAGCTTGGCTGACCACCAGCCCCAATCCCCAGACCATTTTGATACTTAAGATGTAAATTAGTTGTCTTCATCTGTTTCTTCCTTCTTCTTTCTTCTTTTTTTTTCATCATGTACAGATATTTATTAAGCACGTACTTAAAAATTAGAAGTTGCATTTGATATTTGGGATTCAGAGAAGATAGCAAAGTGACAATGCCCAACTATCAAAACTTTTCTGTCTGAGAAGAGTTGCTGCAAAGTACTTGTTCCAAGTTCTGGCTGTGCTACTTTATTCCCCCATTCAGCAGTTCAGCATGAAAGCTTTGTTTCAGCATCACCTGGTTCATTATGCAATGTTTCACTATGCCTTAGGATTTAACCTGTAGTCTTACCTCTTCCCTCCCACTCTTATTTTCAAAAGAGTCTGCCATGAGCTAACTTCACTTCTAGTTTCTAGACTTCAGTTCTAATCCTCCCCTTAGTTCCTTCCTAGCTTACCCTTCATCCTGCTGTTGGCAACCTGATGATGATTTAGAAGTGCTGACTTGCTTATAAAGCACAAAAAGCCTCTAGGCTGCTATATCTGCACCATTTCAATCCTGCTTATATGCTCAAAGGATTCCTGCAGCAGGTAAGTTACAATCCAAAACTGAAATCATGTTTTTACTACAGGCAGAAAGGAATGTCCTAGTAACATTCTGGCATCAGTTCTCCCTAAGCTTTCTCCCTTGCCCAGTTTACAGGATCACTTGAAAAGCTTCTGCAGTCCCTCCACACCATGATACCTAAGCAGCACCACGTTTTAGATACTCAAAAAAGCTCCTGCTGCTGGCATACAGACCATCATTCTTGGAAACAAAGATCAAGAGGCTATAATAATATAACTGTATCCCTGGCCTTTACTTATCTAACAATTACAGAGCAAATGAGGGGCTTAAAAGAAAAGAATGCAAGCTCAAAAGTTTTTTTAGACCTACCCTTTAATGTAAAAATGAAGTCACTTCATGTGGAGCAGATATGTAACAACGATTCCATAAATACCACACAGATTTCTTGTACACACCAATACTACTTGCAGGTAGAACAGAGAGACCAACATTAGTTTGTACAAGTAGAAAGGGAACCACCAACACAACAGATGAAAAGAATAAAATTTCTCCTATTCAGGATTTGAATACTATTATTAAAATATAGTGGTGGGGAGAATTATCTCATATAATTTTAGTGGGATCCCTGTTCAGTTGTGCAGGTGACATACCAAGATAACATAAATTGAATGATGTCCTTCCACTCCACATTTGTATTTTTATAGGACCTATGCTTGCTCCAGTCAGCTCCAAGGAAACAAATCTAGCACAAAAATGTTCAAAGTCATTAAAGGACAAAATGGTTTAAGATAGTAGGCCTAAAAACAACCTAAAGATTATATTGAGAACATTTGGAGGCCATACATTCTCCATCAGTGGCTATCAGATTATAAATAAGTGGACAACCTCAAAACTCAAGTCTCAATTAGATTCAAACATGCAGGCACCATTCTTCCAAAGGAATATATCCATAGACAACACTTTACCAGGAATTACAATAACTGTATAAAATTGTTTTAAAGAGAAGAATCAAATATAGTCAAAAGAAACTGAGACAGGGAGGCATATCCTTACTCCATGGCAAAGAGAAAGAAAAAAAAAGACACTCATTTTGCTCCATATAATACTCTTCATATCCATCCATAGAGAAGTAACTCACAGTCATTTGTGGATCATAAAAAATAGTATGGCTAAAAAATATAGTATAGCTATAAGATGCAAAGACAATAAAGATAAGGGACTAAAAGGACTGGTTCATAGTAGGAAGCTTGTCATAATATGAGGGAGTTCTGGTTAGAGTGGAGAATAAACCACCATAATAATAATAACCTGAAAGGATTTCTCTGAAACAATAACTAGGTGCTGCTATTTCCAAGAGCCAGAATCTGGAAATAACCCAAGTAACTTGAGGAAAAAATAAAGAAACTGGTTCATCTACACAATAAAATACTATGCAGCTGTTAAGAAAATTGTCATAAAATTTGCATATACATGGATGGATATGAAGAGTATTATGCTGAGTAAAATGAGACAGAGGGAGAGGAATAGATGTGGGTAGTAATCTCACTCATTTGTAGGATATAAGAAAAATAAAGATAGTATGATAATAATTCCCAGAGATAATAGAGATGAGGGCCAGGAGGACTAGTAGAAGGTAGGAAACTTGCTACAAATGATGGAGCATTGCAGTAAGTAGAGTAATTTTTAAAGATAAAAAAAAATAACTGGGTGCATGATACCCCTTCAGTAACAGAATGGTCTCACTCATCTATGAATTTTAAGAAAAATAAAAAACATTACTGAAATAATTCCAAGAGGATGAGGGCCAACAGGACTGGCTCACCATATGAAGCTCACCACAAGAGTGGTGAGTGCAGTTAGAGAATACTGCACTGAAAACTATCATAACAATGTCAATAAGTGAGAAAAGTAGAAAGCCTATCTCTAGTACAGGTATGTGTGTGTGGGAGGGGGGGAAGATGGGAGTATTGGTGATAGAAATGTTGCACTGGTAAAAGGGGGATGTTCTTTTATGATTGAAAACCAAATACAATCATGTTTGTAAATGCTATTTTAAAAAATAAAAAGAAAAGAAAAAAGGGGGCAAAGAGAGAGAGAAAAGAAAAAATACCTGCCCAATTATATACCATTTATTATGTGTCCCATGTGCATGGTTGTGCTCTCAGTAGAACTGACAGTTTTTTCTCAAAATTTAAAAAAATATACAACTCCATTATTTATAATTTATTTTTATTGAGGTATCATAGTTTATAGTAATAATATTAGAGTCATGTTATATAGTTGCAGAGCAGTACACCGATTCCCTACCAATCTATCCAACCCTATCCCACAGTCTCTTCCTCATCCCCACCATCCTCAATTTCAAGTTCTCTCAATCATATATATATATATTTATATATATATATATATGTGTATATATATATTACATATATATCTTTGTTTTAAATATGATTGAAATATATCTTCCAACTTATTCTGTTAACATTAAATTAACAGGGTCTAAGAGTAAATAATTATTCTTCCTTGAATTATAATACTTCAAGTGATATTTATGTTTTAGTGTACTAAGCAAGACCCAAGAATGCAAAATACATAATGTCTATTTAATAAGCCCAATTCAAGGTAAGGGACCAATGGGGCTATGTCCAATACACATTTGCCCATTCTGTCTCCAAACTCCTTCCTTCCCTCTGAAAACTAACTCAACTATTTGATGCTCTGCTCCTTCCACTTTTAAATAATGTGAAGAGTTTCTTATACAATTCTGGTGATAAAGTCCATATTTTTTTTGTGTTTTTTTTTTTGTTGTTGTTTTTGGTTTTTGGGCCACACCGGCCGGTGCCTCAGGGGTACTCCTGGCTGTCTGCTCAGAAATAGCTCCTGGCAGGCACGGGGGATCATATGGGACACGGGGATTCGAATCAACCACCTTTGGTCCTGGATCGGCTGCTTGCAAGGCAAACGCCACTGTGCTATCTCTCCGGGCCCGATAAAGTCCCTTCTTAACAGAATCGCCCTTCCTCTGGCCCCAATGTTTGGTGCACAGACAGTAACCTAATTTAGTCTAGTCTTGGTGACTTTCAAGATATCCCTTGGGAATACAAGGCCAAGAACTCTTTCATTTTTTTATTCTAGATATAAAATCTCTAAATTACTAGTAGACATGCAGTAACTATGTGAATTGCCAACACTGGAGGTGCTGAATGGAGAAGTGGACAAGGACTGTACCGCTCATGGAGATGCGCTTGAAGTCTCGGAAATGTCGCAGTCTGTATTGCATCTTGTGAATATGTGCCAATAAACTCCCCTTTTTAAATAGCCTAAGTGAGTGCGAGTTGGGATATCACTTGAAACCAGAAAGCATTCTAACTAAAACAGTAGGTGAAACTGCAAAATGACAGACTGACAATTACCATTGAGAGTCCGCATAAAATAAACTGCTACCAATTAATTGGGCTTTCCCTAAGCACACCTAAAGCAAGAGTCCTTTTCCCAACTTTCTTCACACTTGTATCTTTGCTTCCTTTCTCCTCTTAAAGATAACACAAATTCCCTGGGAGGACCGATATTTCCATTTAAACATTGCTCTGAAATGCAATCAGCTCTTGAAATCAATTTCACAGAAAAACCTTAACAAGACAAACAGCTAAAGAAAGTAAAATGTAATATGACTACAGTTTTTGAACAGGGGTATTATAGTATAATGAGGAAGCAGACCTATTTTCAGTTTCATTTATAACAAGAAGCTAAAACCAGTGTGAAAGGTAATGCCACCTTTTTCACAGAAATAAATTAATTTTTTTCATGAAGAAAATATAGGCTTTATATCTTGAGACCTAATTTTCTGTTTATAATTTGTAAAATTAGAATTCAAGTGGCAATTAACTAGTGAATAAAGGCCAGACTTTGATCCCAGAAGAGTTGAAGGCTCTTCATAGTAGAGAGGGGAAACAAAGTCAGATAAATAAATAATTGTTTTCCATTATGATCAGTAAGATTCTGGGTATTCAACAAGCCTTCATTTAGTATAATCCTTTCTGTAATTATTTAAACTACACTCTAGATCACAGTGACACCAACAGCTAAATGCAGTCATACTTAATTTGAAATTTGATAATAAATCAGTCAATAAAGCTATTTGAAACAGAGAAAATAATACAGTGGGTAGAATGTTTGCAATGCACATGGCTGACCCAGGATCACTTTATCAGGTCCCCCAGGAGCTCCAATAGGAGCTATCTCTGAGCATAGAACCCAGAATAAACCTGGAGTACTGCAGATTTATAGCCCCAAACTTTTAAAATAAATCTTTCTTTTGACCTGTAAACACAATAGAACAATACTCAGCTACCTTCAAAAATATGGATAATGCTTTCCTCAACAACATGAATCAAATCTGTAGTTTTAAACTTAGTGAAAGAAGTTAGATAAGGACAAATAGCATATGATTATATATATAAATACTTTACAAGGTAGCCAGACAAACTAATGAACCAAATATACAATCTTTAGACAATAAGGTCAAATTAGCACGTATCAGAAGAAAGTGGAAAGAAGAAAAATAAAGCCTAGAGTACAGCGGGTAAGAACAAAAAAATTGCACACCCAAAAATTACATATTGTAATATTCTTCAATAGAATTTATTTTTTAATTTTTAACTTTATGAAAACACTTTTTAGAAAAATTGAACAGATAAGACTAGCAAATCTAGGGCCAGAGCAGTGGCGCAATTTGAGATTTGGCATTAGAAATGGAATAATGGGGAGAGGTAATGCAAAGCATTTCTAAAATAATTAATAACTTAAAGTAGAAAATCATACTTATATACAAATATAATATATAAGTAATTTCTCAAACTAAAAATATAAAAATACAATAAATAAAAATACAAAGCCCAAAAAATGTTCAAATAAAATTATATTTCATGAATGTATGCATTCTTAAGTATTTTTATATATAATTACCCTCAAATGAAACTCTTCTGTGAAATAGTAATAGCTAATTAAAGCTACCAAGTCACATAGCTGGAGCATAAATTATTAATGAGATACACGATGGTAATAGTACAGTGTAAGAAGCAATTTATCACTGAAATTCATAGAAATTAGGAAAATAAAGAAAAGGAAAATGAACTTTCTTAACAGAAAAATTAAATAATCTTCACAGTTGCGTTCAAAATTTGCAAAGCAAGAAAACCAAGTAAAAACAAAAGTCAATAATATATAAATTCTGTTAACGAAAACTATTGATATAGTCAAGTATTATACAGTAATCTACAATCAGCACAACAGATACATATTCTTTAAACAGATGTGATTATCTGTAGTTATTATAATAACTAAAATAAGTGTACAAAGGAAAAAACTTAAAACACCAATAAGAAAAAACAATAGGTAAAACAAAAATTGTAAGACTAAATGATTTGCCCCACCTATAAATTTTGCCTCAAAGAAAAATCCATATAAAATATTAGTATTCCTCAAAAGAAATGAACTATTAGTAACAGAGAGAAGAATATGCATCAGGCAAAGAGTGCAGTAAAACAATTTAGAAACACTAGACCAAAAACAGCAACAAAAATGATACAGCTATCTTTCAATGCTATCTCACCTTCCAAAAAGTTCTCATTTGTATGAATTTATAAGTAGTTCTCATTCATCAACTCAGCAGTGTAGAAGAAGCCAAATTCATTATCCATGTTCTCACACCTACTGTTTCCAGAAGTACAACCAGAGTATGTCTCTGGCTGGAGTGTTTATCTTAGTTGAAAATTTTAAACTAATAAGTGAACGACAACAGAATCGATACCCAGTCTACAACAAGCTATACACAGAGATCTGTTACTCTAGCAGTTCAGGGGACAAAGAAGGGGTAAGTATGGGATGCATGCTGGGAACAAAAATGGAGGGAGGGTCAACACTGGTGGTGAGAATGGCCCTAATTCACTGTCACTATGTACCTTAAATATAACTGTGAAAGATTTGTAATTCACGTTGGTCGCAATTAAAATTATTTTAAAAACAATAATAAAAAACTGGGACAGTTAAGTACAGTTAGAAACTTTGAACAGGTAATATATAAAATTATTAATTGGAAAAAAACAAGCTTTAATATTTTTGCTTTCTGGGGCCAGAGCAAGAGCACAGCGGTAGGACATTTGTCTTGCACACAGCTGACACAGGACGGAGGGTGGTTTGAATCCTGGCATCCCATATGGTCCCCGATCCTGCCAGGAGTGATTTCTGATCACAGTCAGGAGTAACCCTTGAGCACTGCTGGGTGTGACCCAAAAACAACAACTACAACAACAAATCTGCATTCTCACAATAAAATTTAATCAATTCTCTGAAGAAGATTGTTTGTGAGCCTTAACTCAGAAAGCTGTTATCGGTTATATTTCTATCTTTACCCCTTACTTTCTGAGTGCTAAAGTAGGTTCAGAAATGATGTTTTCAGCCTCTCAAATTATTGAAGGCTTTCAAATTCTATAATGGAATTGAAAATAACAGTAACTCCTTAAAAACAGATATTATTTTCTGCCTACAATGGATAAATATCTATTTTATTTATAAATCAGTTCCCCTTTAGCTACTCACTATCATGCATGGTGAACAGGAAACATAGTGCAGGTTTTCCCTATTATCTGAAGCAATCTTCCTTTTGAAAATGAGTTAGATAATTTTTTCCTATCTGAGAACGCTATTATAACTAATTTATATGAGCATTTTCTTCATAATTCCTAGACCCAAAAAGGGACTTATCAAATCATAACAAATACAAAACATTCTCCTTTAAAATCATGGCAGAAAACTCTAATGATAAACTATTTTTGTTCACGCTGAAATCTAATTACTGATTAAACATTTATTTATTTTTTTTTTTACTAATTTAGGTGGAATCCTATCCTCCTTGGTTCTGTCTCCCCGATAAACTGAGATTGACCACTCTCAGGCAAAAGAAGGAAAACAAAGCAACAAGATTCTACAGATCACCACTCATCATCTCTCTCTGGAAAAAGACTTGTCTTGAACTTCATTGTGATGATAAATATTGTATTCAAAATACCAAGGTAGCTTGAGGCAAATTTCCCAGAGTAATGGGACTCTTTTCACAGATCCATAGACATCTTTTGGCATGTCATTTTATTCACAGTAATAATGACAGATTCAATTCTAGCACAGAGCACAAAGTCTGGCCCAGAGAATGTGCTCAATAAATATATGTATAGTCAGAGAGCACAGAAGTTATGGCACTTACCTTGCATGCTTACTTGCAACAATAGTTTGAGACCCAGCACTGAATAGAGTCTCCCAAGTGCTTCCTTCCATGTTTGGTCCCTGATCACAGAGCCAAGAATAGCCCCTAAGCATCACCAGGTATTCCTCCCAAATAATAATAATATAAATAACATGTGTAGTATCAACTTATTTATTAACTAGTTGGTTGATTATATTCCCAGATTACTTGGTTAACTTGATCCAAGCTTTATACACTCAATGAAACATGGATAGTCATTCCAAGAAATTCAATTTAGACTCAATTCCAAAGCTCATAAAAGGAAATTTAATGAGAGACAAATCACACAATAGCTTTGGACATACCAGTAGCCATCACAAGAATTAATCTACAGGATTAAACATGCAGAGATCATGTCTAAAGCTGAAGTCCCCCTTATTAAAATAGTCCTTCCTGAAGTTGAGAGCTGAAACGTGCTGGGAAAGGGTAGTCGAGCAGTATTTTTTCTTTAGTGTTGTATGTTTTCTATTATGCTCCTCATTATTTCCAAAAATATATGATATAGATTATAAAAAGGCATTTTGTTATTATTATATTATATTGTTATATAATTATACATAAGAACCACTGTAGTATAGTAAAATAATGAAAATATTCTCATTTTATTTATAGTTACCTTCCACTATGAACACATTCATACATAGAGGCACAGATGTACAAACAATGTCTATTTTACCTATTGTTTTCTTGGACAAGTTGCTTTATTATGTGTGGTTGTCTTTTTCCCTTTTTTGTCTGTTAAAAGACAAAATATCTCCCTCACAGAGTTGTCATGAAAAAAGAATAAACTGACACAAATTGAACATTCAATACAGTAACTTTCTGTAGTTAAAACTCCAGAACTATAACTTGGAAGGCTTATATCATCTTGATGTTTACCATCTAACCACAAACATGGACATGAAGATAGGCTCTAGAATTTTTTTTTTTTCTAGAGCTGGAGATCAGAACCACTATATACCTACATCCAAGACCCTTGATTTTCAAACAAATAAACAGAGACTTGATAGTTAAATTTTCTGATTAAAACAGTTACAGAGTAATTAATATTTTAGCAGTGCTTAAACATTTTAACCTGGTATAATGACTTATTTGAAATATAATTTCAGGTATCAACAAATGAGAATTTTAAGTGTTTCACAGCATCTCTTATATATAATGCGTAGTATGTTTGTATTTCCGCCTAAGGATGAAAGATATATTGAAATGTTAAAAAATCCTTTTTACCAATTAGTAAGTAGCCTCTGACTCACATATAATACCATTTCTCTCACTATGACCTCCTAGACATTCCCATTATCTAGTGCCAAAGACCAAGTCCTGGCAATTTCAGCAGAGTCCTCCAAAACCTTCTATCAGGGCTGCAGCCAGTATGTATATCAGCATATACAACTTGTTATTGAGGCAGTGTAGTTCTCATCTCTGGTAACTATACAATATGACCATATTTAGAAGTAAAATTCTTACTGGGGTAACTATGATAAAATGGGGTCTTAGCATAAGATCTTATTAATTTAAACTACAAATATAATAACATAAAAATTTTAAAGAGTTTGTTAATGACAGGGTAGACATTAATATCACAAAGAGACCCAAATACAAAAGAAAAGTTAATGCAATATATTTTAAATGCTGGAGTTGAAAACTTAAATGACTGTGGCAGTTTATATACATGTATGTGTGTGTGTGTGTGTGTGTGTGTGTGTGTGTGTGTGTGTGTGTGTGTGTAGTACTAAAAGATCTTAAGTTTCTATTTACATAGGTTAAAAGTATATAGCAATCATTACAAATGAACTTTCATTTATTTATTTCTGACCATTCCATTTACCATTTCTTTACATTTCATTGGAGCAATATGAAGTAAATATGAAGTAATATGAAGTAAATTTGTGCCCTACTAAGGAGGTGTCTTAGGGGTTAGGAGGGAAACTAGAGACATTGGTAGAGAGAAAGTCACACTGCTAGTAGGATTGGTATTGGAACACTATATGCCTAAAGCAGCTGTACTATGAATAAATACATAATATGTATAATACACATGTATTATAAATCACAGTATTAATAAATATAAAAATAATATCAGTCTTAATCTAATGTGATTTGTTTTGGGTTTTTTGGGGGTGGTTTGGTTTTTGGGCCACAGTAGGTGACACTCAGGAGTTACTCCTGGCTATGCGCTCAGAGATCACTCCTGGCTTGGGGGACCATATCATAGAGAATAGAACCACAGTCCATCCTAGGCTAGTGCTGACAAGGCAGATGCCTTACGCCCTGCGCCATCACTCCAGCCTTGATTAGTGTCTTTATAAAAGGGAGCTATTTCTGGGATGGAGCAGTGGCAAGTGGTAGGGCGTTTGCCTTGCATGTGCTAACCTAGGACAGACCACGGTTTGATTCCCCAGCGTCCCATATGCTCCCCCAAGCCAGAAGTAACCCCCGAGTGTTATCAGGTGTGACTGGCCCCAAAAACAAAATAAATAAATAAATGGGGATATTTAAGTATAGAGACAGATATGCATAAGAAAAAACTTAAGAGGATGGAGAATAGATTTGTATGATGCGTATATAAATGCATAAAAAATCTCCAGAGATTTTTTAGATTACCACCAAGAACTTAGGTCTAGGTCCACAACATTTAGAAGGATGCAGCCTTGGTGACACCTTGACTCAACATTTGGTCTCTAGAACTGTGAGGTGATATTTTTCTGCTCTTTAATTTTCTCATGTTTGACTAGAATCTGCTTTGAAATCTCTCAGATTTAATTTTAATAAAACCAGTTATATTTTTGTGTTTCTGGAGCAAATTTTACTAACAAAGATTACCTACAACCTCACCTGCTCTGGTCAATAACTGATATGATTCCTAAGACATAAGCAAGTGACCTGGAAACCTAGAAAACTAGACAAAGTTAAAATAAATATTTTTGTGGAATTGTTTTTAATCAAGAATGTGAAAATAAAACAAGAATTATTTCTTCTAGGGCTGGAGTTAGCACAGCAAAGAGGGCATTTACCTTGCATGTGGTCGACCTAAGTTTGATCCTCAGCATCCTATATTGTCCCTTGAGCACCGCCTGGAGTGATTGATTCCTGAGAGCAAAGCTCTCTGCTGCTGTGGGTGCCCCTCCCAAAAAAAGAATTATTTCTACTTGAAACTTAATTGTTTTTAGAATGATTTCCATTTCATGATGGAAATCAAGCACACTTATAGTAATGATCTCAGGATATCACGAATTGATCTGAAATACCTGTACCCCAATCCTCTCCTTTTTGTAGTCAAAGAAAAGTAGTCCAGAGACCCAGTTAAAATGAGGCTCTTACTACTTCCCATCAAGCCACTCATCCCACTCAATTATTGAGTGCCAATTATGTGCTAAGAATAACTGTGAAGACAGTTATGAAGAGTCAGGAGTAGTATCAAGACACCAAAAGAATTAAAATAGAGAGAGTTAGTATGGTAAGAACACTTAGAGTAGCAGTAGAGGGAATTAAAAGGCACAGAGGAGATGCCCTTTGACTCAGACCTTTGAAAATAGTGTTCACCAAGCAAATTCAGAAACCAAGAAGGCAGAAAAAAAGGTTTTACAGTCAGAACAGTAGAGAAAATAATCATAAACCATAGACTGAGAGATCTCCAGTGATAAGTACTTAGGGGGAAGCAGACTGGGCCTTGGAAGTCAAAAGTTCAGGTCCTTATTTTGCAGATAGTGGAGAGATAGTGAAATATTTATACAGGATATGATCAGTTGTGCGTTCCAGAAAACTTGCTTTGTGATAATGTCCAATATAAACTACAGGTGGTTGCAGGGAGATTTTTTTAGAAGATTATTTCAAGATTTTAGAGGAAGTTAAAGGTATAAAAATGATTAGATATTTCAGAAGGGAAACTGAAAATTCTTGATAACTGGTTAGCAAAGGGAAGGAAAACAAGACTTTAAAGACCCTACAGCTCTAAATTTAAATAATAAATAACAAAACACAAGGTTGATATTATTACTGAAAAAAAGATTGCAGGAAGAGTCAATACTTTGGGGAACCTCTATATTGTCAGCCACGACACTTTTTAAGCACTAACGATATAAAGTTGTATGGAATAGGCATTAAACATTGTTATTAAAAACTTTTATCAATCTGGATAAAGCAAAGGAATATTTTTAAGTTTTCAGCCTTGACAATACAGTTAAACACTTCCCCAGGAAGTATCCATATTAAAGTTAGTTTTAACACATTAGTCTTGTGAGTTTGAAAGGCAATTCTCAATAAGAAAAACACCAAATATTTCTCCTTGTAAATTATATCAGAAAATGTTCCAGGAGATCAAAGACAATGATTGAAGGTTTATGCTTTAACACGAAGAAGTACAATCTACCTCTAAACTAAATTTATGCCTTGGTTTGGGTAAGGAATTATTCAATCAATGTAAGAAGATCATAGTAGATTAAAAGATAAATAATGGCTTAGCTCCAAAAACTCAAGGAACTACCACTTTAGTTTATCATGAGTTTGCACAAAACAAGAGTACACATGGGTTTTGATTCAGTAGCCATTATGAAACTATATCAAGGGTGCTATTAGATCAACTATCTAAATAGACTGAACTAATCCTGAAGTCTTCTTTTTCATTTATATACATATCTTCGATTGTATTCTCTCCTGAGCTCATTTCTTTAGGTGGGTTTCAAGTCTTCCACCTCAATCAATGCGAAGTAAAATCTTTTTGTATTTCAAATCTACTAGATCCTCCTTCATTATCTATCTGTTCTGGTTAATGGAATAATCATCTAAATAAATTCTGTAAGTATGAAGCTTGAGAGTCAAAAAAAAATTACCCATCCTAGGGGCTGGAGTGGTGGTGCAGGGCATAAGGCATCTGCCTTGCCAGCACTAGACTAAGATAGACCACAGTTCGATCCCCACCCCCACACTGGCGTCCCATATGGTCTCCCAAGTCAGGAGTGATTTCTGAGCACATAGCCAGGAGTAACCCTTGAGCATCACTGGGTGTGGTCCAAAAACCAAAAAAAAAAAAAATTACCCATCCTAAATTCCGTAATCAATACTCACAACCATTTTCCAGTTTACTTTAGTCTGGCTTCAAAATGCCATGTATTCTTCTAGTTCTTGCATGTATGAACTCCAACTGCCTTTTAATTTTTCACCCTGCTTTAAATATATGCAATTCCAACACAGTAATTTTACCAAAGCATAAACCTCTAAATAATCATCATATTCTGTGAAAAAATATGTGTCAATAGCTACAGAAAGTCTCAGGATTAATAAAAATACTTGGCATCCCCTGACGGCTTGCCTCGGCTGAGGTGAGTGTTTGGGGGCCGGAGTTGCAGATCAGGCTGACTGCTGGACCCCTAGGCCCGGCAGACATTTTGGGACCTCCCCCAGCCTGCATCAACCTGGGAACTTTGACCTGATTCAGCATTAATCTCTTCAAGGCGTGTCTCGCTGGGGCTGTGAGTTTTCTGTTGGAGTTGTGGATTGTGCTGGTTTCTTTGCTTGGCAGACACTTGGGGGCCTCCCCAGGCATCCCCTGACGGCTTGCCTCGGCTGAGGTGAGTGTTTGGGGGCCGGAGTTGCAGATCAGGCTGACTGCTGGACCCCTAGGCCCGGCAGACATTTTGGGACCTCCCCCAGCCTGCATCAACCTGGGAACTTTGACCTGATTCAGCATTAATCTCTTCAAGGCGTGTCTCGCTGGGGCTGTGAGTTTTCTGTTGGAGTTGTGGATTGTGCTGGTTTCTTTGCTTGGCAGACACTTGGGGGCCTCCCCAGGCATCCCCTGACGGCTTGCCTCGGCTGAGGTGAGTGTTTGGGGGCCGGAGTTGCAGATCAGGCTGACTGCTGGACCCCTAGGCCCGGCAGACATTTTGGGACCTCCCCCAGCCTGCATCAACCTGGGAACTTTGACCTGATTCAGCATTAATCTCTTCAAGGCGTGTCTCGCTGGGGCTGTGAGTTTTCTGTTGGAGTTGTGGATTGTGCTGGTTTCTTTGCTTGGCAGACACTTGGGGGCCTCCCCAGGCATCCCCTGACGGCTTGCCTCGGCTGAGGTGAGTGTTTGGGGGCCGGAGTTGCAGATCAGGCTGACTGCTGGACCCCTAGGCCCGGCAGACATTTTGGGACCTCCCCCAGCCTGCATCAACCTGGGAACTTTGACCTGATTCAGCATTAATCTCTTCAAGGCGTGTCTCGCTGGGGCTGTGAGTTTTCTGTTGGAGTTGTGGATTGTGCTGGTTTCTTTGCTTGGCAGACACTTGGGGGGCCTCCCCAGGCATCCCCCTGACGGCTTGCCTCGGCTGAGGTGAGTGTTTGGGGGCCGGAGTTGCAGATCAGGCTGACTGCTGGACCCCTAGGCCCGGCAGACATTTTGGGACCTCCCCCAGCCTGCATCAACCTGGGAACTTTGACCTGATTCAGCATTAATCTCTTCAAGGCGTGTCTCGCTGGGGCTGTGAGTTTTCTGTTGGAGTTGTGGATTGTGCTGGTTTCTTTGCTTGGCAGACACTTGGGGGCCTCCCCAGGCATCCCCTGACGGCTTGCCTCGGCTGAGGTGAGTGTTTGGGGGCCGGAGTTGCAGATCAGGCTGACTGCTGGACCCCTAGGCCCGGCAGACATTTTGGGACCTCCCCCAGCCTGCATCAACCTGGGAACTTTGACCTGATTCAGCATTAATCTCTTCAAGGCGTGTCTCGCTGGGGCTGTGAGTTTTCTGTTGGAGTTGTGGATTGTGCTGGTTTCTTTGCTTGGCAGACACTTGGGGGCCTCCCCAGGCATCCCCTGACGGCTTGCCTCGGCTGAGGTGAGTGTTTGGGGGCCGGAGCGCGGCCGCTCCGCTGCGCTTCGCGGCCGCGCACTCCACCTCGCCAATGAGTACCACCACAACACGTAGAAAAACCCACAGCGTAAGCGAGACAATGGGGAGACTACGCAGACCAACTTCAACCATAGAGAATGAAGATGGAAACTCTGATGACCCAACAACGACCAACTACCTAAGCAGTCTTTCAGAAATGGAGTTTAGAGACGAAATATGGAGGTTGCTATCAGATATCAAAGAAAGTATAAATCAGAGCACTAATAAAAATCAAGAGAATATGAAGACAGAAATCAGAAAACTCCAAACTGAAATATCAGATCAGATAACAGGTCTGAAAAACTCAATAGACGAATTGAAGAACATAATGGATGAGTTTTCCAACAGGTTAACAGCAGCTGAGGATAGAATTAGTGCTTTAGAAGATGAGATGCATAACAACTTTACACAGCAGAAGAGATTAGAAAAAAACCTCAAATCAAATGATCAGACAATGGAAAATTTACTCAAAGAATATGAGAAGATGAAAATAGAAGTCTTTGATAAGCTCAACAGAAACAACTTCAGAATCATTGGAGTTCCAGAGACCCAAGAAGAAAATCTTCAGGAAGAATCAATGGTTAAGAACATCATCACAGAGAAACTACCAGAGCTAAAGAAAACATGTGACCAAATCCTGCATGCCCGAAGAGTACCAGCTAAAAAAGACCCCAGTAGAAACACCCCAAGACACATCCTAGTCACCATGATGAAACCCACCGATAGAGATAGAATACTGCAAGCAGCAAGATCGAAAAGGGAAATTACATTCCACGGAGCATCCTTGAAATTTACAGCAGACCTGTCACCAGAAACACTCAAGGCCAGAAGGCAGTGGTGGGACGTAGTGGCAAAACTCAATGAAATAAATGCTTCGCCAAGAATATTGCACCCAGCAAAACTAAGTTTCAGGTTTGACGGATGTATACACGGCTTCACAGATAAACAACAGCTCAAAATCTTTGCAGACTCAAAACCAGCCTTAAAAGAAAAACTGAAAGATCTACTCTAAAAACAAGACAGAACAAAAAACACACCAAACTTCTACACAAAGATGGCAATAAATCCCATGACAATTATTTCTCTCAATGTCAATGGACTAAATGCACCAGTTAAGAGGCACAGAGTGGCGAAATGGATCAAAAAACTGAAGCCAACCTTCTGCTGTCTACAAGAAACACACCTGAATAGTCAGAATAAACATAGACTCAAAATCAAAGGCTGGAGGAAAATCATTCAAGCAAACAACACCCTTAAAAAAGCGGGGGTGGCCATACTAATATCAGATGACACAAACTTTATACTCAGAAAAATTGTAAGGGACAAAGATGGATATTATGTACTAATCAAGGGATTTGTACAGCAAGAAGAAATCACTCTCCTAAACATATACGCACCGAATGAGGGTCCAGCAAAGTATTTAATACAATTGTTGACAAATCTGAAGAAGGATATCAATAATAACACAATAATTGTGGGAGACCTCAACACAGGCTTGTCAACACTTGATAGGTCAACCAAATGGAAACCCAACAAAAATATACTAGACCTGCAAAAAGAAATGGATGAAAGAGGCCTAGTAGATATATATAGGGCACTCTATCCTCAGAAACCTGGATACACATTCTTTTCCAATGTACATGGATCATTCTCCAGGATAGATCATGTGCTGGCACATAAAACATACCTCCATAAAATAAAAAAGATAGACATTTTGCAGGCTGCCTTTGCTGACCACAAGGCTCTGAAGTTAGATGTGAACTGCAAAGGGACACAGAAGAAAAAATTTAACACCTGGAAGTTAAACAGCCTCATACTCAATAACCAGTGGGTCCGAGATGAAATCAAGGAGGAAATCAAAAGGTTCCTGGAAACAAATGACAATAAAGACACAAACTATCAGAATTTATGGGACACAGCAAAAGCAGTACTGAGAGGAAAATTTATAGCTTTGCAAGCACACATCAGGAAGGAAGAAGGAGCTTACCTGAGTAGCTTAATGACACAGCTAATAGAACTAGAAAGTGCTCAACAAAAGGACCCAAAAATAGGGAGACAGAAGGAAATAACAAAGCTGAGAGCAGAAATCAACGAAGTGGAAACCCAAAAAACAATCCGAAAGATCAACGAAAGCAGAAGTTGGTTCTTTGAAAAAATAAACAAGATTGATAGACCATTGGCAAAACTCACAAAGCAAAAGAAAGAGAGAAACTTGATAACGCGTATTAGAAATGAGAAGGGGGAGATCACTACAGATACTGCAGAGATTCAAAGGGTATTCAGAGAATACTTTGAGAAACTCTATGCCACTAAATATGAGAACCTGGAAGAAATGGATAAATTTCTGAACTCATATAACCTTCCACGGTTGAATAAAGAAGAGGTAGCATATCTAAACACCCCCATCACTATTGAGGAAATTAAAACTGTAATCAAAAATTTACCCAAAAACAAAAGCCCAGGCCCTGATGGATTCACGAATGAATTCTTTCAAACCTTTCAAGAGGAACTACTACCAATTCTGGCCAGGCTCTTTTATGAAATCGAAAAAACAGGAATACTTCCAAATAGCTTTTATGAAGCCAACATCACCTTAATACCAAAACCTGATAGAGATGCTGCCAAAAAAGAAAATTACAGACCAATATCCCTGATGAACACAGATGCAAAGATCCTCAACAAAATCCTGGCGAACAGGATCCAGTGCCTCATCAAGAAGATCATTCACTTTGATCAAGTAGGTTTCATCCCAGGAATGCAAGGATGGTTTAACATCCGTAAATCTATTAATATAATACACAACATAAACAACAACAAAAATAAAAATCACATGGTCATATCAATAGATGCAGAAAAGCATTTGATAAGGTTCAACACCCATTCTTGATTAAAACTCTCAGCAAGATAGGAATAAAAGGAACCTTTCTCAATATAGTCAAAGCCATCTACCAGAAGCCAGTGGCAAATATTATCCTCAATGGAGAAAAACTAAAATCCTTTCCTCTAAATTCTGGTACAAGACAAGGCTGTCCTCTCTCACCACTCCTATTCAACATAGCACTGGAAGTACTTGCTATAGCGATTAGGCAAGAAAAAGATATCAAGGGAATTCAGATAGGAAAGGAAGAAGTCAAGCTCTCACTGTTTGCAGATGACATGATACTCTACTTAGAAAACCCTAAAGACTCTACCAAAAAGCTTCTAGAAATAATAGATTTGTATAGCAAAGTGGCAGGATACAAAATTAACACACAAAAATCAATGGCCTTTTTATACACGAATAATGATAGGGAAGAAATGGACATTAAGAGAACAATCCCATTCACATTAGTTCCACACAAACTCAAATATCTTGGAGTCAACCTGACTAAAGATGTGAAGGATCTATACAAAGAAAACTACAAAACACTGCTCCAAGAAATAAGAGAGGACACGCGGAAATGGAAACACATACCATGCTCATGGATTGGCAGGATCAACATCATTAAAATGGCAATACTTCCAAAAGCATTGTACAGATTTAACGCGATTCCTCTAAAGATACCCATGACATTTTTCAAAGAAGTGGATCAAATACTTCTGAAATTCATCTGGAACAACAAACAACCTCGAATAGCTAAAGCACTCCTTGGGAAAAGGAATATGGGAGGCATTACTTTCCCCAATTTTAAGTTGTATTACAAAGCAACAGTTATAAAAACAGCATGGTATTGGAATAAAAACAGACCCTCAGATCAGTGGAATAGGCTTGAGTACTCAGAGAAGGTTCCTCAGACATATAACCACCTTGTTTTTGATAAAGGAGCAAAAAATCCTAAATGGAGCAGGGAAAGCCTATTCAACAAGTGGTGTTGGCACAACTGGTTAACCACTTGCAAAAAAGCGAACTCAGACCCCCAGCTAACACCATATACAAAGGTAAAATCCAAATGGATTAAAGACCTTGATATCAGAACTGAAACTATAAGGTATATAGAACAACATGTAGGTGAAACACTCCAGGACATTGAGACTAAAGGCATCTTTAAGGAGGAGACAGCACTTTCCAAGCAAGTGGAAGCAGAGATAAACAGATGGGACTATATTAAGCTGAAAAGCTTCTGCATCTCAAAGGAAATAGCGCCCAGAATACAAAGGCCACCCACTGAGTGGGAGAAATTATTCACCCAATACACATCAGATAAAGGGCTAATATCCAAAATTTACAAGGTACTGACAGAACTATACAAGAAAAAAAACAACTAACCCCATCAAAAAATGGGGAGAAGAAATGAACAGACACTTTGAAAAAGAAGAAAGGCAAATGGCCAAAAGGCACATGAAAAGATGTTCAACATCACTAATCGTCAGGGAAATGCAAATCAAAACTACTATGAGGTACCACCTCACGCCACTGAGATTGGCACACATCACAAGAAAGGAAAACAAGCAGTGCTGGCGGGGATGTGGAGAGAAAGGAACTCTTTTTCACTGCTGGTGGGAATGCCGTCTAGTACAACCTTTATGGAAAGCGATATGGAGATTCCTTCACAAACTGGAAATTGAGCTTCCATACGATCCAGCTATACCACTCCTAGGAATATACCCAAGAAACACAAAAATACAATACAAAAAACCCTTCCTTACTCCTATATTCATTGCAGCGCTATTTACAATAGCCAGACTCTGGAAACAACCAAGATGCCCTTCAACAGATGAGTGGCTGAAGAAACTGTGGTACATATACACAATGGAATACTATGCAGCCATCAGGAGAGATGAAGTCATGAAATTTTCCAATACATGGATGTACATGGAATCTATTATGCTGAGTGAAGTAAGTCAGAGGGAGAGAGAAAGACGCAGAATGGTTTCACTCATCTATGGGCTTTAAGAAAAATGAAGGACATTTTTAACAATATCTCAGAGACAAGAGAGATGAGGGCTGGTAGGTGCAGCTCAGGACATGCAGCTCATCACATAGAGTGATGAGTGCAGTTGCAGAGATGACTACACTGAAAACTATCATAAAATGTGAATGAATGAGGGAAGTAGAAAGCCTGTCTCGAGTACAGGTGTAGGGGGGTGGGGAGGAGGGAGATCTGGGAAATTGGTGGTGGGAATGTTACACCGGTGAAGGGGGGGTGCTCTTTACATGACTGTAATCATACAACTATAATCATGTTTGTAATCACGGTGTTTAAATAAAGATAAAAAATAAAAAAAAAAAAAAAAAAAGAAAAAAAAAAAAAAAATAAAAATACTTTATGTAGTATTCAAAATAGTAGCCTTTGAAACATATCCATGACCTAATCCAGAAGCAATGATGCAAATATAGTCCATTTGGAATGCAAATAAAATCTGAAGTATACAAGTAATGGATTTTTAGAACCTCCAAGGAATACCTTAATTTTAACCCAATAAAACCCACTTTTGAATATTTGATCTGAAGTACAAAAGCAATATAAAACTAATTCAGAATTATACAAATTGGATTCTACCTATTGCTAACTTGTCTTTCCATTCAAATACAATCACAATCAAAATTAAAGTCAAATCTTTGTTCCAAATCTTCTGGTACCTCCCTTTTTCTTTTTTTTATTTAACTTTATTGATTGATTTGTTGCTTTTTAGGCCACACCCAGCAGTATCAGGGGTTACTCCTGGCTTTGCACTCAGAAATCACCCCTGTCAGGCTGGGGGACGATATGGGATGCCAGGAATTGAACTGGGTCCCTCCAGGGGTGACCGCATGCATACAAGGTGAACGCCCTACCACTGTGCTATCTCTCCAACCCTTCCTTTGATTTCTAACTTGGTTCATGAATTGCTATATATAAGAATTCCTCCAGAGAGTCTTACTGTTCCATAAAATAAGCATTTATTTCCTCATGTTTCTATGCTTTTGTCCAAACTGTTCTTTTTATATTTTCTCCTTCATCCAGATTCAATAAAAGTACTGTGTGTGGACACTCTGCATGCCAGGATTTCTGGGTCTTTGACTGGTATGTTGGGGGCTCTGGGCAGGACAGCTAGCCACAGGCCCCCTGGGCTGAACTCCTAGTCCAGGGGACCAAGATCCCCCCAAACCTGGTGGGTCTTCAGGGCCACGCCTGGTTAATCGGGCCCTGGGGGGAGGGGGGAGAAATCCCTCCCTATGCATCCAAAAACTACAGAATCGCGCGGGGGCGTGAGTATTCCTTACTGTTATGTTACGTTTTTCGTATCCAGAATCTTTATTTTGTATTGTGCCCTTTCCCACATCCCTACAAAGCTCTTTTTTATCCCTTTACTCTCTATCCCCCCCCAAACATCTCTAATCTACATTACTCTTTTTAATCAGTAGTGTACAAGCCTTATCACAGACCAAAGCCATGTATTGTGTGTAACAACCCCAAACTGTTTCAAGATACATAAAATGGACATGTATTTCTTTAGAATATTTTGTGTTTTTTCTCTGACAGCTATAATTCTTACTAAATGTTGTCTTATATAGTGATGATTCTAACCACTTTTCATCTTCTCTTTTTGAGCTGTTTAACAAGGAATCTTAGAGAAAGAGTCCCCCAGATTAATGCTTATGATTGAACCATAATTGTTCTTATCACCCCCATATGCGCCAAGAACACCACGTGGCATTGCTCCTTTTTTGCATAGGCACATTAAAATGGGAAAATAGTATACATATAAATAAGATCCTATCTAATAGAGATTGGTACAGACAAATTTTATAGTGCAAAGGGACCTTGCACCCTGAACATTGACATAACGACCTGGCACAGACCTCAGAAGAAAGGGCATTTCCCTGAACCAGGGAAGCCATCCACAAAACATCCAGGCTGGACTATAGCATCACCTGGAAGCAATCCTCTACCAAGGAAGACTCTACACTGCTCAGACATTGTCCTGCACAAAAGAGACTTCCATTAACACTGAGAAGACTTAACAACAACAACGACCTGCTTACAGGACAGGGCTCCCTGCATTGCACTTTGACTGTGAGGTGAAACCAGAGGACACTCCACATCCTGACTTCAATGTTGGATATACAGATTCCAGGATCTTTAATACAGAAGCTTGATACCAACAATAGAGACAGTGTGAAAAATATAAGTGTGTTGGCACTACAGACAATGTCTTGGATTGGACGATCTAGCTTGCCTGGAGCCTAGAGTTGGTCTTGTGCCAGAAACCTTCAGGGGTAGGGTCTTTTTGTATTTAGACCAAGGTTATTTCTTACCATGTCCCTCATATTTTGGTGGGCCTATGCAAACAACAATTGCCACTCTAACACCATTTTTGCTGTGCTCCTTTGATTCTAATCTTTAAAAAGAACCCACTTAAGATTTGAGGTTAACTTAAGCTAATATGCATGAATATGGAAATGTAAAAAAAATGCTATGCCTATAATGTTTAAGGAGTTATGGAAGTTTTATGGCTTTAGATTGCCTTGTGTGCTGTTAAGAAATATTACAGTGTGTTACAATCTTAATGTTCTTTGGATGAAATTTCAAAGTTGGGATATCAGCAAGGGGACTTCTGAGAATTATGTTATTTATTGTCCTTCCATTGTAACTTTACCTTGTCCTCTTTCTTTGCATCATTGTTCTCATAATTAAAAATTAAAAAATTAAAAAAAAAGAAAAGAAAAGGGAAAAAAAAGTACTGTGTGTGTGTGTGTGTGTGTGTGTGTGTTTGGAGGGATCTCACCTGGTGGTACTCAAGGATTACTTCTGACTTTGCATTCAGAAATCACTCCTGATAGGCTCTGGGGACCATATAGGATGTTGGGCGGGGGGGGGGGGTGTGGAGAGTGGAACTTCTGCAAGGCGTTGTGCTATCACGCTGTCCCAAAATTTCATCATTCTTAAGATTAATGTAATTGATATTAGAAAGTTTTAAAGTAGATCAAAATGAAGACATGCTAAAGAAAGGAGATTACAGTATAACTTTTAAATCTAAATGTATTGCCTATAAATGGCATAAGAGCCTCTGGAGACATAGGAGATGTCAAAAGAGAGAGAAGGGGCTGCCCCAAGCTAGGAACAATTTCTGAGCACATAGCCAGGAGTAATGTGTGGCAGAGAGAGTGAGAGAGAGAGAGAGAGAGAGAGAGAGAGAGAGAGAGAGAGAGAGAGAGAGAGAGAGAGAGAGAGAGAGAGAGAGAGAGAGAGAGCTGGGGAGCTGGAGAGACAACAGTGAGTTGGAGAGACAATAGTGGGTAGGGTACTTGTCTTGGACATTTCTAACCCAGGATTGATTCCCAGCATTCCAAATGGTTCCCAAATTCCCACTAGGAGTGATCCCTTAGAAAAGAACTAGGACAGAGCCCTGAAAACAGACAATGTAACCTAAAGCAAAATTTTTAAAAGGCCAGAGGATAAATGTATTTTACTAGATTAACAGTAGTTCAATGGGGCCGGAAAGATAGCACAGCGGTGAGGCATTTGCCTTGCATGCAGAAGGACGGTGGTTCAAATCCCGGCATCCCATATGGTCCCCTGAGCCTGCGGGTGGCGATTTCTGAGCATAGAGCCTGGAGTAACCCCTAAACGCTGCCGGTGTGACCTAAAAACAAAACAAAACAAAACAAAACAAAAACCAGTAGTTCAAATAAGTAAGATTATTGCCAAAATGGAAGAACTATGTTTGAAAAGGAGGAAATAATGTTTTCCTTCAAAGAAAAAGGCAAAATATTAATATTCATATATTGACTAATTAATTAAAAACAATATATAGGCAGGCTAAGGAAATGTATTCTTTCATATAATTAGGACTTAATTTTATTTTGATTTAATTTGTTTTCATGTAGTTCATCAATGTAATCTTTCTCCAAAAACCTCTCAGCTTGATTTTGATAATAGGTCAAATAACTATAATACATACAAGTTTATATTTCAGATATAACTCCCAGGAGTTTTTAGTACTTAAATTTTTTTCCAAAAGAGAAAAGACTGAATATTCCCAGTTGCTTCTTTCTACAAAATAAAAATACCAATTTATTTCCAACCAATTTAGTTCTGTTAACATCCCTCAGCAAATTCTGCTGAGCAAAGTCCAAAATCAGTGTCCCTGCACTTAGATCTGTAGGCCACATCACCTCAACTTATACTCTCCAATGTATTTTTATCAAGCAAAACACAACTAAGTTTTAAAAAAATTCCACTCCTACTTAAGTCAGTGGTGACACGATAACAACCAGAATGATGCACAGTAAAAGGAATGCTGACAAATCTTTACATATAGTCTTGCCTCAAAGAATCACCGGGCAAAAATACATCTCTAATACAATATTCACCTGCCTATTTAAGGAGTCAACAAAGCTTAACATTGACAGATTTTCATGGCAATATTACCTTACAGGGAAAAAAAGTTATGCTCAAAAGGATGTCTTGCCTGGCAAAGAACATGCTAGGAAAACTCATGTAGACATACTCCTTGTTTTCATATTTCAAAGAAAGCTATCGAACCCCTTAACTATCAAATCAGCACTTCTTTTAGCCAAATTGCTGCTAGGCTGATTTTTAGTTCATTTGTTTAGTTTTCACCCTCACTTTGTCCCACAAAATTTACAACTAAGGTTTGTTCTTCTCAATGGGGTCAAAAATTAATTAAAGCAAAAAAATTAATAAATCAGGCCTCAAATCAGGGTTTACTATTAATCAGATTTTCACTCCTATAAGAGTTTCCACTTACTATAAAGTAGTTCAAGCAAATCATCTTATTTTAAGCATCAAGGAAGAACCTTGAAGCATAAAGTTTTATTTTTTTAAATTTTGGAGTCACACCTGGTGTTATTCCTTGCTCTGTGCTCAGAAATTACTCCTGGCAAGCTCAGATGACTATATGGGATGCCAGGGATTGCACCCAGGTAAATTGTGTGCAGGGCAAATACCCTATCCACTGTGCTATTGCTCCAGCCACCAGCAGAAAATTTTCTTACGAAGGTTACTATATTCTACCCTTCCCTTAGTCTCCAGTGTTCAACTAGTTTCACTGCACTTCATATGAACAGCTAAAAGGGTCACATCATTTCTGAAGGTTATATGAATTTCAAGAGGTTCTCATATAATTCAATAAATAGAAAGTAAACAACCACATCTCATTAATTATCTATTCTTTTATTTCATTAAGGCTTTAGAATCTTAACATAAAAGCTTCTTCAATATATGGACACTAGACCTTCCTCAAAAGTTGTTATATACAGAATGTTTTTATCTGCCTAAAATTGACATTTAAAACTTTATATCAAAACCTAATCCCCAGTGTAATGGTATGTAGACACAAGAAATTTGGGTAAAAATTAGTGCATGAGGAAGTAGCCCTCATTAATGAGATAATAGTACCCATATAAAAGATATACCAGAGAGATCTTGCTTATAAAAGATTTGTTTATGAATCATGAAGAAATTTCACAACAACTTCTTAATAAGCCAGAATTTTGACATCGAACTTCCTAGACACCAGAGAAATAAAATTTGATTGTTTACTATCTGCCCGGTATTTAATAATAGCCTCCAACTTCATAGAGACAGAAGCCAAAGGCATACGAACTATAAAATTTCTCATCCTAGAATACAGGCTCAGTTTGGCCATGTCACTTACAACACTTGCTCAGCTCCCAGCATCAAAAGATTACAGAGGATTTATACAGAGGATTTATAAAACATGGTTTTGGCTTCCACATATTATATACAGCAGACAGAAAATTCTTATACACAAATATAAAATAACAAGGAAAACATATAGGAATGGTTGACAAGCTTCTCTCGAGGCAGGTAAGAGTTAATAAGAAGGGAAGAGGTACTTTAATGAATGTTAAAACAGAAAATCTCATAAGAGCTGTCATGTGAACTGACTTAATGTCTTCTATATTTTGACATGGGGTTGCATTACAAGAAAAGGAAGACATGAACCAGGAGCTGATATGAGATTTTTCACAGCATTTGAAGGCAGCCTAGAATACATATCTTTTACTTATATCAAATTACAAAAGATACAAATAAAATATTTAAAAACTGGGGTGGATAAGGCTGGAGTGATAAGTCTTTAAGACGCTTACCTTGCATGAGACAGATCCAGGTTCAACCTTAGTACCACATATGGTTCCTCAGGCATCACCAGTAATGATGCCTGTGCACAGATCCAGGAGTAAATCCTGAACACTTCCAGGTATGGCCCCAAACAAGCAAACTATCTACACTATGTATAGATAGTCCAATAAGTTGAAGTGAAGGGTCTACATACAGGAGACATAGGTTTAAGCCCCAGAACTTTAAGGTTTCCTGAGCACATCCAGAAACCACTTCCAAGAATTGAACTTGGAATAGTACTTATGCACTTTCTTTGGTGTGGCTCAAAAACAAAACAAAACAAAAACAAACAAACAAACAAACTAATAGCTATTTATTGAACAAAAATTTGAAAATAAATAATAATAAATAGTACTTACTCTTGGGGCCAGAGTGGTGACACAAGCAATAAGGTGGTCTGCCTTGCCAGAGCTAGCCTAGGACTGACCATGATTAAATTCCCTGATCCTCCAAGCTAGGAGCAATTTCTAAGTGCATAGCCAGGAGTAACTCCAGAGCGTCACCGGGTGTGGGCCCCCCAAAAAAAGAAAAGAAAAAGAAAAGAAAAGAAATATTACTTACTCAAAAAATGTTATTGACTCTTTTTTTGTTGTTTTTTTGTTTTTGTTTTTTTGCTTTTGTTTTTGGGTCACATCTGGCTACTCCTGGCTCTATGCTCAGAAATCGCTCCTGGCAGGCTCAGGGGACCATATGGGATGCCAGGATTCGAACCACCGACCTTCTGCATGCAAGGCAAAACACTACCTCCATGCTATCTCTCCAGCTCCTACTAACTCTTAAAAGAAGAAAAAAGAAATATTATTCTAAAAGAGAAAAAAGATTAACAAATTTTTATTTATATTTATTTCAATTTTTATTTATTATTTTAAAATGAAGTATTTGGGATTTTAATCTATTTCCCTTCTACAAATCATCAAAAAATATAATACTCTTTCCCATATTAAAAAATGTTTCTTTAGGTCAGAGACCTAGTGCAGGGTTTAAAGTATATGCTTTGCATACAGTCAACACTGGTTTGATCTTTGCCACCACATATATATGGCCCCATAAGTTTCTCCAGGAATTATCTCTCCGCAAACACTCAGGAGTAAATTCTCAACACCACTGACTATAGCCCAAAATCGACAACAATAATGATAAAAGAAAATGTTCTTTTTTTATTAGTATTTAAGATTAGATTTTAGGTGGAAATAACAATATGGCACCATACAAGCTAGCTTTGCATTGAGTTGTGACACAGGAGAAATGGGAAGGTACAAAACACATATTCTTCAAGACTTATTGCCATAATTTTTACATGAATCATTTCTGGGAATATTGCAATAGTCTCATAATTTACAGAATAAAATCATCACTGCCAGGTTCCAATGAATATCAGATTAACAGGACTATGACTTCTATGTTTTAGTAATGGGCATCTAATTTATACTTCCAACATTAAGAAATAGTTTTGTTGAAAATTGAGCATGAAAAATTACAACAAAAGAAAAAAGAAAGCCAATATATGAAACTAAAATTATGTCACATTGCTAACTAGAAACTGTCATAGAATTTTACTAATACAATGGATTCTAAGGAAAGAACATACTGAAAGAAACATTAGAAATTCTAACATTCTTTTAAAATAAGATCTGCCCTTCTCTATCAAGATGTTCCCCATGCCTCAAGGTTTTATTTTGCCTTTATTGTTTTCTTTATTTATTTATTTTAACATGTACATTTACTTTGTCCCCCGAGATCCCAGATTGTAGTACATTATAATATCTTTTTTTTTTGTTTGTTTGTTTTGTTTTTTTCGGACCACACCCGTTTGATGCTCAGGGGTTACTCCTGGCTAAGCATTCAGAAATTGCCCCTGGCTTGGGGGGACCATATGGGACGCCGGGGGGATCGAACCACTGTCCTTCCTTGGCTAGCGCTTGCAAGGCAGACACCTTACCTCTAGCGCCACCTCGCCGGCCCCTACATTATAATATTTCTTACACAAAGCAATCCAAAGCCACAATATAATAATTTATTAAGAATGAGTCAAAGGGGGCCCGGAGAGATAGCACAGCGGCGTTTGCCTTGCAAGCAGCCGATCCAGGACCAAAGGTGATTGGTTCGAATCCCGGTGTCCCATATGGTTCCCCGTGCCTGCCAGGAGCTATTTTTGAGCAGACAGCCAGGAGTAACCCCTGAGCAATGCGGGGTGTGGCCCAAAAACCAAAAAAAAAAAAAAAAAAAAGAAGAAGAAGAAGAATGAGTCAAAGGAGCACAGCAAAGACTGTATTAGTGTGGAAATTGTTTGCATAGGCCCAGCAAAATATAGGGGACATGGAAAGAAAAAGCCTTGGCCTAAATACAAGGAGACCTTACCCCTGAAGTTTTCTGGTATAAGACCAACTCTAAGCTTCAGGCATATTAGGTTGTCCAACCCAAGTCATTGTCTGTAGTGCCAATACACTTTTATTTTTCACACAGTCACTGTTGTTGGTGTCAAGTTTCTGTAGCCAAGGATCTCGGAATATTTCCATATCCTATATGAGTCAGGATGATGCAGAACACCCTTTAGTTTCAATCATAATTAGAGGGTGATGCAGAGAGCTCAGTATTTAAAGCAGGTTGTTATTGTTGTTAATTTCTCTGGGTGTTAAAGAGAAGTCTCTGTTGAATAGTTCTATGCCAGAGCAGTGGTAGGATCTTCCCTGGTGAGGATTGCATTCAGATGATGTCGTACACAACCATGGTTGTTTTGTAGATGGCATCCATGGTTCAGGGGTAAATGGACAATGCCTAATCTTTCAAGACATGAACCAGGTCTTTATGACAATGTTCAGGGTGTAAGGTCCTACTGCATTACAAGATTTGTGTGTTCCCATCTCTATAAGATAAGAATGTGTTTGTATATAATTTCCCATTTTAGTGTGCCTATGCAAAGGAAGAACAGTATCACATGACGAGATTGGTGCCTATGGGGATGCTAGAACAAGTCCAACAATCTAATTGACTTGATTCTTATATAAATGCCTCAAGTTTTGCAGTGACTCTTTTAATTACTGATAAATTTACTGTTACTAATCTACAAATAATGACAAAATATATTTTACTGAAGAAATATTAAGGCCAAAATAGCTGTATTTTGACTATGATATATCAAAACAGAAAGTTACCTTATTTATAAGTTAGATTCATAGCACTAAAAACAAATCTGTATCACTAAAGCAAAGAAGAACTTAATTTCTTTGTCCTCTGTAGAATGTGTTTGGCACAAATTGTTCTGTTTTTAAAAGACAATAATGTATTCTCTTACCAAAAAGTTTCCTATCAATGTGCTTAAATGTATACATAATAAAAGAATAAATAGTTTGACTAAATTTTTTCATTTAAAAATGAAAAATGAACTTAGGCCAACCTAATCCATGAAGTGATGAGAATTCTATTTTACATATCATTGTTTTCTTCATCTCCCTCACAAGCCCCCTCTTTATTTCAACCAGGCCTGGCAGCAGCATCTTTACTCTGTAAACAGGAGCAATGACTTATTATTTAATTACTTGTACTGCTTATCCTTTATAAACAGACAAAATAAATTTTAAATGACAACAATGGACCAAAATTAATTTCCATCTTCTGCTTGGTTAAACTATGAAATTCAAATAAAGAAACAGTGATGTTTAAAATAAAAAACAAAATGCACATATAGTTTAGAATATCATTTTTATAAAAATAGAAGCATTCTACATACAAATACTTAATCTGGCTTGGTAGATGCAATGAATATGTAATAGAGGTAGTAGATAAAAGACAAATTTGGTAAATAAAAGCATAAGTGATTATTGGAAGGTAAAATTTTGTGCTCTGAATACCTGAAATTTTCCAGGCCTCTAAGTAACACATTTTTGGAAAATGAAAGTCATCGCAGATTGTTCAAATTATATTCTCACTTATATTTATCCATATGACTCTAAAAGATAAAAATAAACTATTATAGTTCACAGAATTCCCTGCTGTGAAAGAATAATAAATATCTACTAAGTTTTTTCTATTAGATACAAATACTGAGATCCTCTCACAAAATAAAATATTCCTTAAACTGTTGAAAATAATAATTGCTACTTATATTGTTTTCAAAAGGCTCATCTTAAGCCCCCAAATTTATAATATATTATTTAAGGAACTTTTTTAATCAAGAACCTAGGTAATTATCATTACTCCCATTATTATTCAAATGAAGCAAAATATTTCTTAAAATATAATAGAAAAATGCGAAATGAATAAAAAATTTAAATAAGATTTGTAAAAAATATGTTAGTCAGTAGTACTAGCCCTAGCAATAAAATAAATGTCTAAACAGCTCATTATATAGGGCCTAATATAACATTGGAACTTCTTGCTGGGTGAATACAGTATTCTTTAGTAGTGACATATCTGATATTTATTGCATGGTTTAAGAGAGCACTAGCTTCAAAAATCTATTTAACATGAGGTTAAAAATACTGCTTCAAAACAGACAAATTTTCTTCAACTTTTTTAACTGACAGATTTTTAAACGTCTTGAAATTGGGAAGCTATGTTAACATATAAAGAAACACAAAACATAATTAAATGGTAAAGCTTACAAATGATCACATTATAGTTTCATGCCACTCACAGACACAGATAGGAGATGCCTAAATCAAACAAAAGATACTATTACTCACAGGACAAGAAGCACAAGCTACATACTTATTTACACTGGTCCCCTTAGCCAGCCCCCAAGTCCCATGAAGTCAATGCTGAATAGTCCTGAGAGATATTCTGTCCACAATGAGTTTCATCATAGTCGCAGAAACTCCAAGTTAAAGAAACCCTATTGTTCATCATTGAAACCTAGCAAGACTGCCCTGTGGGAAATATTACTTTATTATGTTGAACTATAAACCTGCTCTCACTCCAAGAGGCGATTTCACTATTTCCATCTACTACAGTTGTTTATTGAACAAATATTCTCAAAGGCTCTGCTAGTAACCTTAGTTCCTCTGCTTGTGAGAGAGAAAGCAGGATTTTGAGGCCAATGGTGACTAATGGGATTTTAATAGATTTTATTCTAACTAGTAAATCCCATATCTCATTTTGCCAGTTGAGAAAATTCCTATCTCTTCAAATATTCTCTTTTCAAGATTCCAAGGCTGTTTCTATATTGTCTGAATATTTTGGTCACCCAAATCTCTGCCTCTATTAATTATTCTGAAATTTCTAGGGGTCTAGTCGGTGCCCAGGCAAATCCTGACTGTTCTCTATAATTCAAATTCATGCTGGACGATTTCATATTTTTATTAGAGCTAAGTGCTTTTGATCATTTGGAGATTCATTTTCTATGGCTTCCATAACTAATTTGACAGTTAAATCTTTACCTATTTGCTATATCAGAGGTTATGTGGTTCAGAATTCTGAACTAAACAGGATTTTTTTTTTACATAGGGTCTCATAAAACCAAAATCAAAATGTTGGCAATATTTCATTCCTTACTTGAAGCTCTAGGAAACAAGTCACTTCCAATTATATTCCTGATTTTTTGACAAAATTTAATTTCTTCTCATATTTTCCACGTGGCTCTTTCATCTTCAGACTAATAAAATTGAGCCAAATAGTTCTCACTTGTGAGAATTCTCTGTGACTTCTGTTCCTCTAAACTCTATTTTTAAAAACTGTAATTGAAGCAAACCCAGATAACTCAGGATAATCTATTTTGAAGTCAATACAATAATAAACTCAACAACATATGAAAAATTTCTTTTTCTATGTAATATATAATAATTCCAAGAGTCCATAAATCTGTCACTCATACATTAGAACATGGAGTGTGGTCCTTTGACTAGCAACAGTAACATCAACTAAGAACTTGTTAGAAATGTAAAATCTTATTCACATCTTGTCCAATAAATCAGAACCCATATTTTAATAAAATCTTCAGGTGATTCACTGAATTCTGAGAAGCACGTTAATATTTAAAACACAGCACCAGATGATGATAATGATGTCACCACTTAATGAATTAGAGATAGACAAGATTAGTGACTGTCAGAAAAGACCCCTTTATTTCTTCCTGCTAATAATAGTGTTGTAGAGTCTTACTATTATAAAAATATAGAAAGCTAAAAAGTGGTATCTAGGACTAAGAATATTTCTTTCATCTTCACCACCTGTTGCTAGCTTGTTCTTTCAGTAGCAATGCTCGTCAAATTATAAATGAAGGTCATTTCTTTCCTAAACATAATTTTCTTAATTTGAAAATATGCATAGAGAGTTTTCTCATGGTGTTCTTACAGAAATGTGGATTGTTTATTTTAATTACATTTTTCTGTACATTAGGAAGAAGTCACACACATAAACATTTATACACCTAACAACAGATCACAAAAATACCTAAAACTGCTAACATTTTGAAAGAAGATATTTACAGTTATATACTAGTAGTGGGATACATCAATACTGGTTTATTACCTCTTGATAGAGTGAGGAAACTCTGACTTTGGGAAGAGATGGACATAATAGACATACACAGATCACTATATCCCCATAATGTTGAATACATATTCTTCTCCAATGCACATGTGGCATTCTCTGAGATAGGCTTTGTACTGTCACAAAACAGACCTCCTTAATATCAAGAAGATAGAAATCAGATTAACAATCTTAGACAATATGCTTTGAGAAGGAAATTAATCACAAATAAAAGCAAAAATATTTAAATATGTGGAAATCAAATATTTACTACTAACAACCAGTGGACAACAGGACCCAAAGAAAAAAAATCAAAATATTCCTAGATTAGAAAAAAAGCAGAATTAAAATACTAGATACCAGAACAAATAGGACGCAGCAAGTGTAACATTAAGAGGGATGTTTATAGTAATGCAAGCCCTCATCAGGATTGAAGAAAGGGACCACAAAAATAACTTAATTCACAGTTTAAGATACTAGAAAAGGACTAACAAAAGGAACTTACAGTAGATAGGCAAAAGGAAGGAAGAAAACTTAGAACAAATATTAATTGAAATTTTAAAATCTTTCCAAAATATTAATGAAACCATTAAATGGTTCTTTGAAAAAATAAACAAGATTAATAAGCCTCACAAAGTAAGGCTCACAAAAAAGAGTGAACCCTAATAAAATAAACTAGAAATGAAAAGACTTCACAACAAATATCACATAAATTCAAAGGATAACCAAGGATTACCTTGGGAATATTCTTGCCATTTAAAAAGATAAACTTGAAGAGATAGATAAAAAATATAGGTTCAGATGGGTGAGTTCTCATTAATATGAGAATTCATTGACATAAGTCAATCAACACAATACACCATATTAATACAAGGAAAAAATAAAGATCATATTATCAATACATGCAGAGAAAGCATTTTGACAAGATTCAACAAACATTCATGATAAAAACTTTTAGTAAACTGGGAGTTGAAAAACATTTCCTCATATATAGTAAAAGCCATTTATCACAAGTTCATAGTAAATATAAAGAGGATCTGCTGTCAATTTTTTCAGGTTTTTCCAGGAAAGCAAAGGAATAAAAATCCTCCCAAATAGTTTTTATCAGGAAAACATTATCCTGATACCAAAAGCAGACAGAGACAGCACAAATATGAGACAGTGAAAATAAACAAAACCAAACAAACTCCAAATGGTTTAAAGATCTTGATATCAGATCTGAAACTATAAGGGATACAGAACAACACGTAGGTAAAACACTCCATGGCATTGAGACTAAAGGCATCGTTAAGGAGAAAACAGGACTCTCCAAACAAGTGAAAGCAGAGATAAATAGATGGAACTATATTAATCTGAAAAGCTTCTGCACCTCAAAGGAGATAGTGCCCAGAATACAAAAGCCACCCAGTGAGTGGGAGAAATTATTCACCCAATATCCATCAGATGAAGGACTGACTAATATCCAAAATATACAAGGTACTGACAAAACTTTACAAGAAAAAAAAAAAACACATCTAACCCCATCCAAAAATGGGAAGAAGAAATGAACAGACACTTTGTAAGAGAAGAAATGCAAATGGCCAAAGGGCACATGAAAAGATGCTCCACATCACTAATCGTCAGGGAGATGCAAATCAAAACAACTATGAGGTACCACCTCACACCACAGAGATTGGCACACATGACAAAGAATGAGACCAGGAAGTGCTGGTGGGGATGTGGAGAGAAAGGAACTCTTTTTCACTGCTGGTGGGAATGCCATCTAGTACAACTTTTATGGAAAGGGATATGGAGATTCCTCCAAAAACTGGAAATTGAGCTCCCACATGATCCAGCTATTCCACTCCTAGGGATATACCCTAAGAACACAAGAATACAATACAAAAACCCCTTCCTCACACCTATATTCATTGCAGCACTATTTACCATAGCAAGACTCTGGAAACAACCAAGATGCCCTTCAACAGATGAGTGTCTAAAGAAACTGTGGTACATATACACAATGGAATGCTATGCAGTCGTCAGGAGAGACGAAGTCATGAAATTTTCTTATACATGGATGTACATGGAATCTATTATGCTGAGTGAAATAAGTCAGAGGCAGAGAAATAGATGCAGAATAGTCTCACTCATCTATGGGTTTTAAGAAAAATGAAAGACATTTTTGCAATAATTCTCAGAGACAAAAGAGATGAGGACTGGAAGGTGCAGTTCATGACATGAAGCTCACCACAAAGAGTGATGAGTGCAGTTAGAGAAATAAATATGTTGAGAATGAATGAGGGAAGTAGAAAGCCTGTCTCGAGTACAGGTGTGGGTGGGTTGGGGAGGAGGGAGATTTGGGATATTGGTGGTGGGAATGTTGCACTGGTGAAGGGGGGTGCTCTTTACATGACTAAAACATATAACTACAATCATATTTGTAATCATGGTGTTTAAATAAAGATAATTAAAACAAACAAACAAGATTCTTTATAAACCCAGATGCAAAGATCCCCAACAAAATATTAGCAAATCAAATCCCACAACACACCAAAAAACATATTCCTGACCAAGTGAGATTCATCTCTTGCATACAAGGATAATTTAACATATATAAGTCAATCAACACAATACATATTAATAAAAGGAAAAGTAAAGATTACATTATCAATACATGCAGAGAAAGCATTTGACAAGATTCAACAAGCATTCATGATAAAAACTTTCAGTAAAATGGGAGTTGAAAAACATTTCCTCATCAATATAGTAAAAGTCATTTACCACAAGTTCATAGTAAATATAATACCCAATTGTGAATAATTTAAAGCATTCTCCGAATATCAGGTGAGAAATTCCATTCTTGCAACTACTATTCTAGATAGTTTAGGAAGTCCTTGACATACAAATGAAACAAGGAAAAGATATTAAGGACATTAAGGTAGGAATATAATTTAAGCTCTCTCTATTTGTGAATGACATAATAATATGCTTAAAAAGTCCTACAGATTAGGGGCCGGCACAGTGGCGCTAGAGGTAAGGTGTCTGCCTTGACAGCGCTAGCCTAGGAACGAACTGAGGTTCGATCCCCCGGCGTCCCATATGGTCCCTCAAGCCAGGAGTAACCCCTGAGCATTACTGGGTGTGGGCCCCCCAAAAAAAAAACAAAAACAAAAACAAAAAGTCCTACAGATTAAAAAATCCTCGAAACAATAGACTTATAAAGTGCCAGTCCACAAAATCAATGTACAGATGTTATTGCTTTTCTATATGCAAATAATGAAGTAGGAGGAAATTTTTAAATAGTTTCTTTCATAATTGTGCCTCAGAAATAAAGTACCTAAGAATCACGTTAACCAAGAGGTGAAAGTACAACAGTACTTAAATTTAAAAGGACAGAAGGAATTAAAGGAGGTAAAAATACAAAGGTACTTAAAGAGGACACAAGGAATTGGTTTTATTCTTTTTTCATTTTCTTCTTTTCTTTTTTTTTTCAAACAGAACCACATAATTTGAATCATCTTGTTCTGCCTTATAAATTGGGGGGAAAATGGATGATACCAGAATCAAACAGTCATATGAACATTGAGTAGAAATAAAAAAATTATCAGACTTAAACACCAAACCCAAAGTCGACAACAACAGAATCGATATCCAATCTTCAACAAGATATATACAGAGGGGACCAGTTATACTAGCAGTCCTGGGGGGTCAAGGCAGGGGATCATGGGAACAGGGTTGGAAGGAGGACAACATTGGTGGGAATAACCCTGATTCGATGTCTCTATGTACCTTAAATATTACTGTGAAAGACTTTTAATTTATGTTGGTCGCAATAAAAATTATTTAAGAAAGTACAAAAGTACATAAATTAAAGAGGACACAAGGAAATGAAAACACATTCCCTGTTCATGAATTGGTAGGACTAACACTGTCAAGATAGAAATATTCCCCCAAAGGGGCCAGGCAGTGGCGCTAGAGGTAAGGTGCCTGCCTTGCCTGTGCTAGCCTAGGACGGACCGTGGTTCGATCCCCCAGCGTCCCATATGGTCCCCCAAGCCAGGAGCGACTTCTGAGCGCATAGTCAGGAGTAACCCCTGAGCGTCACCGGGTGTGGCCCAAAAACCAAAAAAAAAAAAAAGAAAAAAAAGAAATATTCCCCCAAAACATTACACAGGTTCAATGCATTCTCTACTACAATACTTGTGATTTAAAAAATAGATCAAACAAACACTTCTAGATTCATATAAAATAACAAGACCCCTAAATAACCAAAGCAATTCTAAGGGAAAAAAGATGGGAGGATCACTATCCCCAAATTCAAACTATGCTACAAAACTATAGTAATTAAAAAGCATGATACATCAGGCTTTCAGATCAATGGACTGGAACTGAAATTTCAGAGACAAATCCTGAGGTATATATGGACAACTATATTTTCATAAAGAAACAAGAAATATTAAATGTAGCAATTAAGACCTCTTCAACAAATTGTGTTTGGAAAACTGGTTGGCCACATGCAAAAAATATAAATCCAGACCCCTTTCTAACACTGTGCACAAAAAAATTGGATTAAAGACTTTAATATCAAACCTGAATCTACAAGTTACATTGAGAAAAGATAGGCAGAATTCTCCATGACATTGCAACTGGGGGCATCTTTACGGAGTCAACACAGTTGGCCAAGCAAACAAAAAGCAAAGATAAACAAATGAAATTACATTAAATTAAGCAGTATCTCCACTTTAAAGGAAGCAGTGACCAAAATGCAAAGATATCTCACTTGTATTTGAGGGGAAAATGTATTTGTATATTAGGGGGAAAGTATTTGCTAGCACACATCTGATAAAGGATTAATATATAAAATATATAAAAATATTTTTATGTAGGACTATAAAAAATTCCAGCCCCATCAAAAAATGAAAAAAAGAGATGCACAGAACCTTCTTCAACTAGACATACAAATTACAGATGGGCAAAAGGAATGAGACATTGCTCTACATCATATCAGGGAAATGCAAATTAAAACAACCATTAGATAATAGTACATAACATCACAGAGACTAGCACATGTAAAAAAGAACAAGAACAACCAGTGTTGATGTTGATGCAAGGAAAAGAGGCCCTCAATCACTTTTGGTGGGCTTGTAAACTTCTCTAGTTTTTCTGAAAAATAGTGGTATCCCCTCAAGCCCCCCAAAATAGAAATTGAACTCCTAGGTGACCAGGAAATATCACTTCTTGAAATAAAGATGATGGGTCCAAAAATACAATTGAGAAAAGACATGTGCAACCCTCTATTCCTTACAGCACTATCCACAATAGCAAAAACCTGGAAACAAACCAGATGCTCTAGAATAGACAACAAAAAAGAAACTAAGGTACTTATGCACATAGAATATCACTTGTATAAAATCATTCAATTTGCTATGTGGATAGATTTGTAAAGTATCTTGCTGAGTGAAGCTGGTCAGAGGAAGCACGGCTGTGGGGAACAAGTGTGGTTAAGACAAAGAGAACAACAATGGTGCAGGAAAGTGTTCAACAGAGACAGGGAGAAGTTTCAGAAAGGTGGTAAAGTGTTGTGCATAAAAGCCTATCAGCAACAGTACTCTAAGCCACAGTGCCAAAAGTTATTTTTTTTAAATTCTCTCATAGAGGCCAGCTGGTGGAAGGAGGGAAGCAGGGTGTATTGATGGAGTGGGGAAAGGAAGTAGGCACTGGTAAAGAGATTGGTGTTGAATCGTTGCATACCAGAAACCCAATAATAGATAAAATTTTAGTTTGTGGTTACTAAAATTTTTTTAAAGAAATAACACAGCCTGGAGCCAGAGAGGTGGCTCAAGTGGTAGGGTGTTTGCCTTGCATGCACTAACCTAGGACAAACCGCTGTTCCATCTCCTGGTGTCCCTTATAGTCCCCCAAGCCAGGAGCAATTTTTGAGTGCATAGCCAGGAGTAACCCCTGGGAGTCACTGGGTGTGGCCACAAAAAGAAATGAAAAGAAAAGAAAAAAATAACAGCCAGAAAAATAATCACATTGTGACCTCATCTAATGCCTGGAAATAGCGTCCTTCTTTTTTGTAGGGGGAAACACACCCAGTAATACTTAGGGTTACTCCTGGCTCTACACTCAGAAATGATCCATTGCAGTGGTTGGAGGGCCATATGGGATGCCGAGGATAAAACCTAGTTCAATTGCCTACCAGACTAGTGCCTTACCTGCTCTTTCTTTCCAACCCTTATTTCTCTTTTTTAACCCCTAAGTACATAGAAAAGTTTCCAAGTCATAGGTTCTGAACTAAACGTCATCTTCTTTTAACTTCTTAGTTATAATAATCAGAGGGTTTAGTAGACAGTACTTGCTGACCTTGGAGCTTCTTCCACCTATGAGACATATCTTAATAATTTTTATTCTTAAAGAAAATATTCTTATCCCCTGGGCAATTCTGCAAATTTAAATCTGATTTCAATATCTAAAACACGTCCATGTATCTTTTACATCACTATTTATGAAACAAAAAGTTAAATTATAGTTGAGTCAAGGCCTGACATTACTTTCAATTGGAATAAAAATTTTAGTTAATAATAGTATCATGCTCACCACTCCATGATATACATGGAACTAAAAATAACGTTTAAATTAAGTCTGAGAGGAATAATGTCATATTGATGGCAAGAGTTTTCTACTGCCTTTTCTCCAAAAAAAAAAAAAAAAACCCACTAATTAAACTATTTTCTATGCACAAGAGTCTGTGGAAGTTCAAGGTACCAGAAAAGTTCCTGCACACTGTTGAAGAAAAATTTGATATCAAAAGCAAGAAGATGGGCTGGAATGATAGCACAGCAGGAAGAGCATTTGCCTTGCACATGGCTAAATAACACTGATATAGATGGCCAAAAACCTTTTATAAAAAATTACCCTTGGCCCCAGAGCTTAGGAAGGAGAAAGACAGAGTTGAAAAGAGATCTACATTATATATTATATTAACATATTAATATAATTATATAATAATATATATTTATTTTATATTATATTTATATTCATACATACTATTATATACTATATAATATAATATATTATATATATGCCCAAAGACAAAGACTCAATCACACTGAAAACATTAGATCTAATCTATAACCACCAAACTTTGTAATGTGCCAATGTGTCAAGGTGGCAGCAGGGATGTTGACGAGGAACATATTATGTATGGGTGATGAAAGTTGACATTGGTGTTGGGATCAGTGTTGACACGTTAATGTCTAGAACTCAATTATCAATAGCTTTATAAATCATGGTTTAATTTTTTAATTAAAATTATTAAAATTAATTTTAAGAGTTAATTTCTAAAAAGAGAAAAATCTTGCCAAAATATTTTAATATTTGATAACGACTTTTCCCCATTCCTCTGTGTCCCACATGTTTATTTCTATTTAATAGCACCTTGGAGGTGGGATGTTGATGCTGTATACTTAGAAAACCAACTATTTTCCTCTTTCATCTGGCATATTACTCCATATGGAAATACACATTGGTGTATTACATAAGCCTTCTTGGTTAGCTTCTGTTCACAGTTACTTTTCAGGTGAGCATTCTTTT
The DNA here is from genome assembly GCF_024139225.1 of Suncus etruscus. Taxonomy (NCBI): domain Eukaryota; kingdom Metazoa; phylum Chordata; class Mammalia; order Eulipotyphla; family Soricidae; genus Suncus; species Suncus etruscus. The sequence goes on along the minus strand of NC_064849.1, from coordinate 41,374,381 downwards.
TTTTTGTTTTGTTTTGGTTTTTGGGTCACACCTTGCAGCACTCAGGGGTTACTCCTGGCTCCACGCCCAGAAATTGCTCTTGGCAGGCTCGGGGGACCATATGGGATGCCAGGAATCAAACCAATGACCTTCTGCATTAAAGGCAAACACCTTACCTTCATGCTATCTCTCCGGCCCTCAGGTGAATATTCTTATACAAGAAAATTAGAACTTTTCACAAATTGCAAACAATATAATTAAATTAGAGTGTTCCAAATTTCCTGAATGGCATTGAATTATACTTTGCTATTTCACTTTCTACTCTGGCCTGAATCTAATAATATCTTTAAATAAAAAAAATATTAAGCACATATTTTCTACTCTAAAGAAAAATGTTGCATTTCCTAGAGTCTTTACAAGGTTTATCTTTTAATATTTCTTTCTTAAGTATTTCTTCACCTTATAATCTTTGTACTAGACCATTCATTAAAATGCTATTAACTTGCTTTAAATGGAACTGTACTATAAAATCATAACTAGGTGCTGATGTTGCAGTCCTGTTTTGGCTTTCACTTCGTTAGTTCTAGAGAAGCAGAAAAAAAAATAAAAGCCACCAGCATTTCTTGCAGTTCTTTACAATTGTACAGCTATTAGGAACACACAAGCAAGCTAAAATTTTGCTTATTGATGAGTTAAATGGTCAGAGGTGGCAAGTGAGTTGGGAAATGATTTCCTCAATATTTTGACTTGGGAATTGCCGCAGCCATTATAAATAGTAGCAACCTAGTCTTTGATAACAGCTTTTTTTTTTTATCACTGTAAACAGGCAATTTAGGTATTGACCTTTTGCACTAGGCTTACTTAAAATAACACTATACTTGATTAAAATGAAAACTGACTTGCTTAAAATAATATAAATAATAGAATTAAATAATAAATAGATGCTGAAATAATAGATGATGTACTGATTTAACCATGGGAAATGAAGCAATGGAATCACCACATAGTCCTCCAACCAGACAACTTTACCCAGAGTTGTCAAGTGTTTTTACAATGGTGCCTAAACTCCTCTACCTAATATAAACACATACATATGAAAACTCAAGAGTCTTCCAAAGCACCAATCTTTAAATAATTTGTTTGCCAGTTGGGGATGCTATAATAAATTGCCATGAACTCGATGGTTTTTCTAACATCTCAGTCATATCTGGTGTATGCTCAGAGTTTATTCCTGGCTCTAACTCTTGGTACTGCTCAGATCCCTCTTGGTGTTGCTCAGGCGCCAATATGTGGTGCTGGAGATGGAACCTGGGTCAGAACATGCAAGGCAAGCACCCTACTTTCTATAACTCTGACTCACAAGAATAATGGTTTTAAACAAAAGTGATTCTCATAGTTCTAGAGGAGGAATTTTTTGACCAGAATATTAACATGGTATGGTGAGAGCTCTCTTTACCATAGAAGGTTTATCCAGAGAAGGTTTATCTTCCTGCTATGTCCTAACATGGTGAAAAAAGATGAAAACAAAACTCAGGATACAATGGGGCTCACTTCCATAACCCAATTATTACCCCAAAGCTATAACATTTATAATCATTTTACATATGCATTTGAAAATGATGCAAACATCCCATTCATGGCTGGTCCATGAATTTATTACTATCACAGTAATAAATTGAAAACTATTATATCAATTATCTCAAGTTTCCATATATAGATCTTTAAATAATTAAATAAATGAAAAATTGCTCTCATCATGGCTAAAAAAGCTATCTAAAGTAAAATCTTTATTAAAATTACTTTTTTAAAAAACTCACTTCTCATCAAAACAGTTTTAATGATTTTCAACATATATGTACAAGATTCACTGTATAACTGCAAGTCACATTAGCAACCCTAAGACCTTCTATATAATAATTACTTCAGAAAAATGCACTTAGATGAAATTCTGAGAAAATATCACAAAGTAGTTTCCTAAAATCACTTTTTTGTTCCCTTTTCTTTTATTATCCAATTATTTATGTGTGTAATATTGTCCCAATACATTTTCTTCCTTAAAAAACTACAAAAGAAATCTAGACTGTAAAAAGAAATTGTGAGGGTGATGGGAAGATCAACACTTTTTAATACTAAATCCAGAAAAGAAAGTGTATATGTAGTCATTTTTAATATTTAAAGTGAGAGGAATGTTTTGAAACTCTTCTATATTTTTTAGTATGAGGTCATCATTTTAATTGGCATAGGATTAGTAAAGAGAAGGATGTTTTCCAAAGCATATAAATAGAATGAATGAGGTAATACCCAGCTTCCAATATGCAAAATAAAATTATGCAGCAAAAAATAACCTTAAACTTGGGCTTTCATTTTGAAAGAATTTAAACTTCAAAAGAGTAGATTATTTTATTTGGTTCATTAATACATCCCCTATGAATAGAGCAGTTAGTTAGTGGATGACTATATGAATATCTAAAGGTTTCTATAAATTATTTTATAAAATTCACCTTAACATATAAGTAACAAAGCCTAGAGTTTCCAAATCAGCCTAGATTTGCCAAACTCACACAGAATTCCCCATAGAGTAGGAAAAACAACATTCTGTGATAATGAAGGCATTATATATTCTATTATAGAAAGAATATTATGCTGGTGGTCAGAAGGAGGCTTAATCTCCCCCAAAGGATATTGTAAAATAAGAAAGAAGAGGAGCAAGACAATTAGAAGTCTGTGCCCTGATTTTCTGTTCATTAGACAGTAAGAATAACACTGAAGGCAAGAGGAAAAATTTACCCCATTTTCCATTTAGGGATTCTAAAAATAATTATCACTTGTGTGACTCTCAAGTCAATTGTAGAAGTTGCCACATTAATTTCTTGGTGCAGGGCCAGAAAGATAGTACAGTAGGTAGGGTAATTTACCTTATAAGCAATTGACCTGGATTCAAACACTGGAATCCAATATGGTGACCAGAGCCAGGAGTAATTCCTGAGCACAGAGCTGGGACTAACCTTTGAACACAAATAGCTGTGTTCCCCGCCCCCTCAATTTAAGTACTTAATTTAATTTGTTGATGCAGTTTGGTCAGATAGAGAGGTGCTAAGGTTTAAGTTGAAGAACAACTCTACCTGTGGTTTTTGTTGTTGTTGTTGTTTTGTTTTGTTTTCACAACAGAATTTCAGAAGTAGCTGAAGGATGGGCCAGAGTGATACTACAGTTGATAGGGCACTTGCCTGGTATATGACTGACTATCCACAGGTCTTGCTTTATGGGGATCTTCATATGGCCGTTTTCACAGCATTGTTTTTCAAATCTGTAGAAAGGTCTCTGCTGCATGAAGATTTTCCCATCCCTGGAAGTTTGACCTTCTTCTGAGTGTTTTTACATGATTGAATCAGCTTGTCCTTCTAATAAACCTTTTGTTGTTGTTGTTGTTGTTGTTGTTGTTGTTGTTGTTTTTCAAAATCAACTGATTCGGGTCCTTGATTGTATCTGTAAAATCTCTGCGCTTTCTGAGGGCACAGAGCTAGAGCTTCAGTAAACTGATGATGTGGGAGAATGGTATATATTAAAAATGCTGTATGTCAAAAGCAGAATCAACAACCCTGAAAACAGGAGATCTAAGCTGAATGTTATAATGTGCCTGTCGAGGGTGGATGGGGAATACTGGTGAAGGGAAGTTGATACTGGTGGTAGGATTGGAGTTTAAATATATATATGCTCAAGGCTCAAATATCAGTAACTTGGTAAATTATGGTTCTTTAATAAAAAAACATATTTTGAAAAAACTATTGTAAAAGTGACTACATAGGTAAATGAATAAAAGTATCTACTCTACTTTGCATATATTATAACTTAATCCAAGATCTTTCATTTTATCACCTTTATTTTATTGTTCATTAGAAGTAATTCGTAGGTTTCACCACAATTTAAGGGGAAGGAATTATACAAAGATGAGAACAGAGGAATTACTAAGGTTCACCCTACGATGTTACTTCACACATACTTCACATATACGGCAGAACCCACAAACGCCATATCACTAAATACTTCACCTTCTTCTCCACATATATCAGAAGTGATCTCAAAATGAAACAAGGGAGGAAAAATTTAAAATCTGACTGTTCTACCTGTAGAAATTGCGTTTAATTAAATCAATGTGGAAATCATGGAGACAACCGGTTTAAAATCAGAGTATTTTCTCTCTTTTTTGTTTTATATCTTTATTTAAGCACCATGATTATAAACATGTTTCAAGTTGGGTTTCAGTCACAAAAAACTACACCCCTTGTACCAGTACAACCTTCCTATCACCAGTATCCCCCATCACCCATCTCCCCCAATCCTGGGCATTCAATTATCTCACTCACTATCATTGTAATGATAGTTGGTAATGTAGTTATTTCTCTACTGCACTCACCACTCTTTGTGATAAGCTTCACATCATGGGACAGTCCTTCCAGTCCTCATCTGTGTTGTCTCTGGTTATTATAACCACGCTGTATTGTTACTTTTACTTTTCTTAAAACCCATAGAAGAGTGAGACAATTCTGTGTATATCTCTCTCCAGCTGGCTTATTTCACTCAGCATAATAATGTTCATGTCCATCTATGTATAGGAACATTTCACGACTTCGTTTTTCTTAATGGTTGCATTCTGTATATGTACCACTCTTTCTTTATCTACTCATCTATTGTCAAGCATCTGCGTTTTTTTTTTCCAGATTCTGGCTATTGTAAATAATGCTGCAATGAATATAGGAAGCCGACGAGATAGAATGGAAGTAAAGGTGTTTGCCATGCATGTAGAAGGTCAGTGGTTTAAATCTCAGCATCCCATATGGCCCCCAAACCTGCCAGGAACGACTTCTGAGCATAGAGCCAGGAGTAACTTCTGAGCGCTGCCAGGTGTGACCCAACCCCCCCCCCCAAAAAAAATATATATAGGCATGCAGAAGGCATTTTTGTATTGTGTTTTTGTGTTTCTAGGGTACTGAATGATTCCTACTGAATCATATGGGAGCTCAATTTCCAGTTTTTTTTTTGAGGCATATCCATATTGTTTTCCATAAAAGCTGGACGAGACAGCATTCCCACCGGCAGTGAATGAGAGTTCCTTTCTCCCCACATCCATTGATTGTTCTTGTTCTTTGTAATGTGGCATGAGATGGTACCTCATTTTGTTTCGATTTGCATCTCCCTGATAAATAGTGATGTGGAGCATTTTTAAATTAAATTTAATTTTTTTATTTAAACACCTTGATTACATACATGATTGTGTTTGGGTTTCAGTCATGTAAAGAACACCACCCATCACCAGTGCAACATTCCCATCACCAATGTCCAAAGTCTCCCTCCTCCCCACCCGACCCCCGCCTGTACTCTAAACAGGCTCTCCATTTCCCTCATACATTCTCATTATTAGGACAGTTCAAAATGTAGTTATTTCTCTAACTAAACTCATAACTCTTTGTGGTGAGCTTCCTGAGATGAGCTGGAACTTCCAGCTCTTTTCTCTTTTGTGTCTGAAAATTATTATTGCAAGAATGTCTTTCATTTTTCTTGAAACCCATAAATGAGTGAGACCATTCTGCGTTTCTCTCTCTCTCTCTCTCTCTCTCTCTCTCTCTCTCTCTGACTTATTTCACTCAGCATAATAGATTCCGTGTACATCCATGCATAGGAAAATTTCATGACTTCATCTCTCCTGACAGCTGCATAATATTCCATTGTATACATGTACCACAGTTTCTTTAGCCATTCGTCTGTTGAAGGGCATCTGGTTGTTTCCAGAGTCTTGCTATGGTAAATAGTGCTGCAATGAATATAGGTGTAAGGAAGGGCTTTTTGTATTGTATTTTTGTGTTCCTAGGGTATATTCCTAGGAGTAGTATAGCTGGATCATATGGGAGCTCGATTTCCAGTTTTTGGAGGAAATCTCCATATCGCTTTCCATAAAGGTTGAACTAGATGGCATTCCCACCAGCAGTGGATAAGAGTTCCTTTCTCTCCACATCCCCGCCAACACTGTTTGTTCTCATTCTTTGTGATGTGTGCCATTCTCTGTGGTGTGAGGTGGTATCTCATCATTGTTTTGATTTGCATCTCCCTGATGATTAGTGATGTGGAGCACTTTTTCATGTGTCTTTTGGCCATTTGTATTTCTTCTTTGTCAAAGTGTCTGTTCATTTCTTCTCCCCATTTTTTGATGGGATTAGATGTTTTTTTCTTGTAAAGTTCTGTCAGTGCCTTGTATATTTTGGAGATTAGCCCCTTATCTGATGGGTATTGGGTGAATAGTTTCTCCCACTCAGTGGGTGGCTTTTGTATCCTGGGCACTATTTCCTTTGAAGTGCAGAAGCTTCTCAGCTTAATATATTCCCATCTGTTAATCTCTGCTTTCACTTGCTTGGAGAGTGCAGTTTCCTCCTTGAAGATGCCTGTAATGTCCTGGAGTGTTTTGCCTATGTGCTGTTCTATATATCTTATGGTTTTGGGGCTGATATCGAGGTCTTTAATCCATTTGGATTTTACCTTCGTACATGATGTTAGCTGGGGGTCTAAGTTCAATTTTTTGCAAGTGGCTATCCAATTGTGCTAATACCACTTGTTGAAGAGGCTTTCCCTGCTCCATTTAGGATTTCCTTCTCCTTTATCAAAAATTAGGTGATTGTATGTCTGGGGAATATTTTCTGAGTAGTCAAGCCTATTCCACTGATCTGAGGACCTGTCCTTATTCCAATACCATGCTGTTTTGATAACTATTGCTTTGTAGTACAGTTTAAAGTTGGGGAAAGTAATTCCTCCCATATTCTTTTTCCCAATAATTGCTTTAGCTATTCGAGGGTGTTTATTGTTCCAAATGAATTTCAAAAGTGCCTGATCCACTTCTTTGAAGAATGTCATGGGTATCTTTAGAGGGATAGCATTAAATCTGTATAATGCCTTGGGGAGTATTGCCATTTTGATGATGTTAATCCTGCCAATCCATGAGCAGAGTATGCGTTTCCATTTCCGTGTGTCCTCTCTTATTTCTTGGAGCAGAGTTTTATAGTTTTCTTTGTATAGGTCCTTCACATTTTTAGTCAAGTTGATTCCAAGATATTTGAGTTTGTGTGGCACTATTGTGAATGGGGTTGTTTTCTTAATGTCCATTTCTTCCTTATTACTATTGGTGTATAGAAAGGCCATTGATTTTTGTGTGTTAATTTTGTAGCCTGCCATCTTGCTATATGAGTCTATTGTTTCTAGAAGCTTTTTGGTAGAGTCTTTAGGGTTTCTAAGTAGAGTATCATGTCATCTTCAAACAGTGAGAGCTTGACTTCTTCCTTTCCTATCGATTCCCTTGATATCTTTTTCTTGCCTAATTGCTATGGCAAGTACTTCCAGTGCTATGTTGAATAGGAGTGGTGAGAGAGGACAGCCTTGTCTTGTGCCAGAGTTTAGAGGGAAGGCTTTAATTTTTCTTCATTGAGGATAATATTTGCCACTGGCTTGTGGTAGATGGCCTTAACTATATTGAGAAAGGTTCCTTCCATTCCCATCTTGCTGAGAGTTATGATCAAAAATGGGTGTTGGACCTTATCAAATGCTTTCTCTGCATCTATTGATATGATCATGTGGCTTTTATTTTTCTTGTTATTGATGTTGTGTATTATGTTGATAGATTTACGGATGTTAAACCATCCTTTCATTCCTGGGATGAAACCTACTTGATAGTAGTGGATGATCTTCTTAATGAGGCATTGAATCCTATTTGCCAGGATTTTGTTGAGGATCTTTGCATCTGCATTCATCAGCGATATTGGTCTGTAATTTTCTTTTTTTGTAGCATCTCTGTCTGGTTTAGGTATCAAGGTGATGTTGGCTTCATAAAAGCTATTTGGAAGTGTTTCCGTTTGTTCAATTTCATGAAAGAGTCTTGCCAGGATTGGTAGTAGTTCCTCTTGGAAAGTTTGAAAGAATTCATTAGTGAATCCATCTGGGCCTGGGCTTTTGTTTTTCAGCAGACATTGATTACCATTTTAATTTTATCAATGGTAATGGGGGTGTTTAGATATGCTACATCCTCTTCCTTCAACCGTGGAAGATTATAAGAGTCCAAGAATTTATCCATTTCTTCCAGGTTATCATTTTTGGTGGCATAGAGTTTCTCAAGGTAGTTTATGATTACCCTTTGAATCTCTGTCATATCAGTAGTGATGTCTCCTTTTTCATTCCTACTACGAGTTATCAAGTTTCTCTCTCTCTCTTTCTTTGTTAGGTTTGCCAGTGGTCTATCAATCTTGTTTATTTTTTCAAAGAACCAACTTCTGCTTTCATTGATCTTTCGGATTGTTTTTTGGGTTTCCACTTCGTTGATTTCTGCTCTCAACTTTGTTATTTCCTTCTGTCTCCCTATTTTTGGGTCCTTTTGTTGAGCACTTTCTAGTTCTATTAGCTGTGTCATTAAGATACTCAGGTAAGCTCTTTCTTCCTTCCTGATGTGTGCTTGCAAAGCTATAAATTTTCCTCTCAGTACTGCTTTTGCTGTGTCCCATAAGTTCTGATAGTTTGTGTCTTTATTGTCATTTGTTTCCAGGAACCTTTTGATTTCCTCCTTGATTTCATCTCAGACCCACTGGTTATTGAGTATGAGGCTGTTTAACTTCCAGGTGGTAAAGTTTTTCTTCTGAGTGCCTTTGGAATTCACAAATAAATTCAGAGCCTTGTGGTCAGTGAAGGTAGTCTGCAAAATTTCTATCCTCTTGATATTATGGAGGTATGTTTTATGTGCCAGCATGTAATCTATCCTGGAGAATGTCCCATGTACATTGGAGAAGAATGTGTATCCAGGTTTCTGGGGATGGAGTTTCCTATTAATATATATATATATATTAGGTCTAGTATATTCTTGTTGGGTTTCAGTCTGGTTGACCTATCCTGTGTTGACAAAGCCATGTTAAGGTCCCCCACAATTATTGTGTTGTTATTGATATTATTTTTCAGATTTGTCAACAGTTGTATTAAATATTTTGCTGGCCCCTCATTTGGTGCATATATGTTTAGGAGAGATTTATTTCTCCCTGCTCTACATACCCCTTGATTAATATAAAATGTCCATCTTTGTCCCTTACAACCTTCCTGAGTATAAAGTTTGTATTATCTGATATTAGTATGGCCACTCCAGCTTTTTTATGGGTGTTGTTTGCTTGGATAATTTTCCTCCAGCCTTTTATTTTGAGTCTATGTTTTTTCTGACTATTCAGGTGCGTTTCTTGTAGGCAGCAGAAGGTTGGATTGAGTTTTTTGATCCATTTAGCCACTCTGTGTCTCTTGACTGGTGCATTTAGTCCATTAATGTTGAGAAAGAATTGTCTTGGAATTTAATGCCATCTTTATATCGAAATTTGTTGTGTCTTTTGGTTAGTCTTGTCTTAAATTAGGTCTTTCAGTTTTCTCTTAAGACTGGTTTTGAGTCTGTAAAGTTTCTGAGCTGTTTTTTGTCTGTGAAACCATGTATTCTTCCGTCAAACTGGAAAGTGAGTTTTGCTGGGTATAGTATTCTGGGTGAAGCATTCATTTCATTCAGTCTTGTCACAATATCCCACCACTACTTTCTGACCTTGAGTGTTTCTGGTGACAGGTCTGCTGTAAATCTCAACGATGCTTGCTTGAATGTAATTTCCCCTTTTGATCTTGCTGTTTTCAGAATTCTGTCTCTATCTGTGGGATTTGTCATTGTGACTAGGATGTGTCTTGGGGTGGTTTTTCTGGGGTCTCTTTTGGTTGGTACTCTTCGGGCATGCAGGATTTGATCACATATATTCTTTAGCTCTGGAAGTTTCTCTTTAATGATGTTCTTGACCGTTGATTCTTCCTGGAAATTTTCTTCCTGGGTCTCTGGGACTCCAATGATTCTTAAGTTGTTTCTGTGGATATCATCATAGACTTCTATTTTCATCTGTTCCCATTCTTTGACTAATTTTTCCATTGTCTGCTCATTTGCTCTAAGTTTTTTGTCCAATCTCTCCTGCTGTATGGAATTGTTATGTATCTCATCTTCCACAGCACCAAGTCTATTCTCAGCTTCTGATACCCTGTTCCAGAGCTTATCCATTTTGTCATTTACTTCGTTTACTGAGTTTTTCAGGCCTGTTAGTTGACATGTTATTTCAGTTTGGAGTTTTGTGATTTCTGTCTTCATATTTTCTTGGTTCTGTTCCACTCTATCCATGGTTTTTTTTGAGGTCTTTGAGCATCTTCCATATTGCTATTCTAAAGTTCTTATCTGAGAGGTTGATTAGTTGGTTGGTCATTATCTGGTCATCAGAATTGTCATCTTCATTCTCTATGTCTGATGCTGGCCTGCGTTGTTTCCCCATTGTCATGTATTGTGGGTTTTTCTACATGTTGTGGTGGTATTCATTGGTTATATGATGCAGGCAGCACATTCCTCTGACTCTGCCCTTTTTGGATGAGCTGACTTGCCTCTAAGAGAGGTGAGTCCTCTGTGGATGAAGCCTCATACTGGATCAAATCTTAGGCGTGAGCATGCAACAGAGAAGACAGTCCGGAGAGAAATGCTTGCTTCTGTGATCTAGCACAGTTCTTAGTGTGGTTTTTTCTTCTTGTTGCAATGGTGTCCTTTTCTTAGAAAGAGTGCATGGCCACGAGCCGTGCTCTGCTGGAGCCTCTTTTCGCCCCACTCCCAAGAGTTTCACATAAGAGGACAGTAGACAGACATACACAGGTAGCACTCACAGTTTTTCCGTGGAGCATTTTTTATGTGCCTTTTGGCCATTAGTATTACGTCTTTCAAAAAGTGTTCGTTCATTTCCCCCATTTTTCATGGGGTTAGATTTTTTTTCTTGTTAAGTTCTTTCAGTACCTTGTATATCTTAGATATTAGCCCCTTGTCAAGAAATCGGAGTGATTTTCTTAATTACTCAGAACAAGATTAATAAAATACAAAATAAAGGATATGCATTTTGTCCAAAAATCCTAAAGACATTTATAATGAAAAATAAGTTTGACTTTCTCATGTATTTTTAATATAAAATCTTTACTTAATCACCATGATTATAAGTATGACTGTAGTTGGGTTTCGGTCATAAACAGAACACCCCCCTTCACATTCCAACCAGCAATGCCCCCCCTTCCAACCCTTGACTGTATTTTAGAGAGGCATTCTACTTTTCTCACTCTAAGATTGTCATGATAGTTATTAGAATTCATTAGTGAACCCATCTGGGCCTGGGCTTTTGTTTTTGGGTAGACTTTTGATTACCATTTTAATTTCCTCAATAATGATGGGGCTGTTTAGATATGCTACTTCATCCTTAGTCAACTGTGAAAGATTATGAGTCCAAGAGTTTATCCATTACTTCTAGGTTCTCATGTTTCATGGCACAGTTTCTCAAAGTAGTCTGATTACACTTTGAATTTCTGCAATGTCTATAGTGATCTCCCCTTTTCATTTCTTTTGTTTGTTTGTTTTTGTTTTTGTTTTTGGGTCACACCCGGCGGTGCTCAGGGGTTACTCCTGGCTGTCTGCTCAGAAATAGCTCCTGACAGGCACAGGGGACCATATGGGACACCGGGATTCGAACCAACCACCTTTGGTCCTGGATTGGCTGCTTGCAAGGCAAACACTGCTGTTCTATCTCTCCAGGCCCCCCCTTTTCATTTCTAAAGTGGGTTATCAAGTTTCTCTCTCTCCCTTTTTTGTGAGTCTTGCCAGTTCTTTATCAATATTCTTTAGTTTTTCAAAGAACCAACTTTTGCTTTCATTGATCTTTTGGATTATTTTTTGGATTTCCACTTTATTGATTTCTGCTCTAAGCTTTGTTATTTCCTTCTTTCTACCTATTTTTGCTTCCTTTTCTTTATCATTTTCTAATTTTATCAGTTATACCTCTTCTTCCTTCCTGATTGGTGCTAGCAGAGCTATAAATTTTCCTCTCAGTACTGCTTTTGCTGTGCCCCAAAAATTCTGATAATTTTGTGTCTTCATTGTCATTTGTTTCCATGAATGTTTTGATTTCCTCTTTAATTTTAATTCTTACCCATTGGTTGTTCAGTAATAAGCTGTTTAATTTTCAAGTGTTAAAGTTTTTTTCTGTGTACCTTTGTAGTTCACATCTTATTCAGTGCCTTGTGATATGCAAAGGTAGTCTGCATGATTTCTATCGCTTTGATTTCAAGGAAGTATGTTTTATGGGCCAGAATGTGGTCTATCCTGAAGAATAACTTATGTGCATTGGAATAGAATGTGTATCCAGTTTTCTGGGGATGGAGTGCCCTATATATAATGACTAGTTGACTTTCTTCCATTTCTTTTTTCAGAGCCAGTATATTTTTGTTGTGTGTCAGCCTGGTTGACCTATCGAGGAGTGACAAAGCAGTGTTGAAGTCTCTCACAATTATTGTGTTGCTATTGATGTCTTCTTTCAGGTTTATTAGCAATTATATTAAGTTTTTTGCTGATCCCTCAATGAGTGCATATATGTTTAGGAGAGTGATTCCTTCCTCTTGTACTTATCCCTTGGCAAGTTCAAAATAACCATCTTTGTTCCTTATAATTTGTCTGAGTCTAAATTTTGTGTCATCTAATATTAGTATGGCCACTCTAGCTTTTTAAGGGTGTTGTTTGCTTGGATGATTTTCCTCCAGTCTTCGATTTTGAGTCTATGTTTGGTCTGACTATTCAGTTGTGTTTCTTGTAGGCAGCAGTAGGTTGGATTCAGTTTTTTGATCCATTTAGGAACTTTGTGTCTCTTAATTGGTGCATTTGGTACATGGACATTGAGAGAGACAATTGTCATGGGATTTAGTGCCATATTTGGTAAAAGTTTGGTGTGTCTATTCATCAGTCTTGTCTTAAAGTAGTAGACCTTTCTGTTTTTTTAAGGCTTTTTTTGAGTCTGTAAAGTTTCTGAGCTGTTGTTTATCCATGAAGCTATGTATACTGCCTTCAAACATGAATGTGAGTCTGCCTGGGCACAATATACGAGGCGAAACATTCATTTCATTGAGTTTTGTCACTATGTCCTACCACCACCTTCTTGCTTTGAGGTTCTCTTATGACAGGTTTGCTACACATCTTAAGTATGATCCTTTGAATGTAATTTCCCTTCTTGATCTTGCCGCTTTCAGTATTTTATCCCTATCTGTGGAATTCATCATTGTGACTAGGATGTGTTTGGGGTGCTTTTCTTTGGGTCTCTTTTAGCTGGTACTCTTCTGGCATGCAAAATTTGATTGCATGCTGTCTTTATTTCTGGGAGTTTTCTGCAATTATATTTTTGACTGCTAATTCTTCCTAGGGATATTCTTCCTGGGTCTCTGGACTCCAATGATTCTTACATTGTTTCTGTTGAGCTTATCAAAGACTTCTATTTTCATCTGTTCACATACTTTGAGTAATTTTTCCATTGTCTGATCATTTGCTTTAAGGGATTTTCCAATATTTTCTGCTGTATGGAGTTGTTATGCATCTCATCTTCCAGCTCACTGATTCTATCCTCAGCTGCTATTATCCTGTTAGGGAGGCTTTCCATTGAGGTTTTCAATTTGTCTACTGAGTTTTTTTAGACCTATTATTTCAGTTTGAAGTTTTCTGATTTCTATCTTTATATCCTCTTAATTCTTATTTATGTTCCATTCAACTCAATCTATACTTTCTTTCAGCTATATGAACATACCCATATTTCTTCTCAAAACTCCATATCTGAGAGATTACCTAGGTGGTTGGCAGTTTTCGGGTCATCAGAGTTGCCATCTTAATTCTCTATGCCTGGTGTTGGCCTGTGCTGTCACAGGCAATTGTTGCGCATGTATTGTGGATTTTTCTATGTTTTGTGGTGGTGTCATTGGCTAGAAGATGCACGCAGCTGCAAAGTGAAGCAGAGTGGCAGGGCTCCTCTGGCTCCACCCTTTATGGGCAGGACTGTTCACCTCTGAAGAAGATGAGCCCTCAGGGAAGAATGGCAGAGAGAATCAAAATCCCAGGCTGCAGGACAGCAGAGAAGAGGCCCAATATGTCTTCTGTGTTTCAGTTCACACAGAAGAAACCAGCCTCACTCTCTCATGTATTTTTAATGAAGATTTTGTAAGTAAACCTATATAGGAATTTCTGCCCTTAGTGATTATGACTGTTATTCATTTATAGATGATTGAACATCATAAAATAAGACTATTTTTATTTAAAATATTCTGTTATGTTTGGTATAACTTTTATTTTGTGTTGTTTAGTTTTGGGGTCACACCTGGTGGTACTCAGGACATACTCCTGACTCTGTGCTCAGAGATCACTCCTAGTTGGTTCAATATGGGATACCAGGTATCAAACCCAAGTCAGTGAACTCAGGTCTGCCATATGCAAGGCAAGTACCATATCCTCTTGCCATATCCTCTGTGATATTACCCCATTCTGTATCAATTTTAATCTCCTTATTTTGAACATACGAACAATGTATGTAATTTATGCTATGTAAATATACTCCTTGCTTTCCATACTGAGATGTTGAAAATACTTTAAGTGCCCACTTGAATCATCATCAAAGCATAAGTCAGTCCTTGTGAACACATCAGTTTAGTCTTTCACCACTGCATATTGAGACAGATTATAACAGAAGTTAATGACAGACACTATTAGAATTTTAGAATTTCAAATACATTTTACCATAGTACTATCATTTTTAGAATTTGTTTTATGTTTAATGCTTCTTTATATAATTTTAACAAATCACAAAACATTGTGAGGGAGCTCATTTTATAAAAGAGAAAACTGATATATCAAAAGATTATTTTCAACAGTCACACATTTTCCTAAAAGACTTAACATCAGACCCAAGTGATTCCAACTGCCAGGCTTTAAAATCCTTATAATATATCTGTCATACTGGCCAACAAAGGCCTATTAAATGCAGGATGTTGCTAAATAGAAAATTCATTAGCATCTATGACTTTTAGAAATTATCCAATTGGAAAAAGAAGTCCACGTTTTTTCTTGGGGCAGAAACCCTCCTCTCTTTTGCACATCACTGGAAGGAAATGGAGCAGAGACTCTGCAGCCTGTCAGGCCTCCCACCTTCAAGACAATAAAGAATATGCCTCCAACTCCAAGTCTCTGGTTGTTACTCTTACAAGCCAAAGAAGAATTAGTGATGGACATTTACAGGACTCAGAGTGGATGAGCCTGAAAATCCATAGCCTCCTGTCACTTAAAAAGCTCCAAGTCACTCCAGTCTGAGATAATCTCCTGTCACTCTAACTTTTTCCTCTCAGCCTCAGGGCCCAGAGATTGGCTTATTTTTTTCCTTTCCACAACCACTGTTTATTTCCAATCAAGGTTTTTTTCTCTTCTCTAACCTCTTGCACAACAGAAATGTTCTTGTATCTTCTGAATTTTAACCTCTCTATCAGAGAAAAAGCAAATCAGAAGTTCCCCCATTCATCCTACCATTCCTGTAAGATGTGGAAAGTCACATTTGCATGTAATTTTTAGTGGCCAGACTGAGATTCAGGTGAAAAGGGGGGGGTGAATATAACCAGTTGCTATGACAACAAGAAGACATAAAATAGCATAGCAATTCATAGGACAAGCTTTTTAAATTATATAAATTTGAATTATAACACAAAACTATGGAAACTACATATATAAATGACCAGCCATTTGAAAGAATGAGGTACATCATATAAATAAACCATTTTGAATTAAAGTAATTAAAGATATGCATACAAGTTCAGTCCTTAGGAGGTTCTGTAGAAAAGAATTTCTCACAAAGCTTGGTGTTTCTGTAAAGTTACTTGTCAATCAGAGTGATTCTGCTATATTAATGCTGAAATTTTCCATGTTTACTACAATTCTCTAAGAATCAAGTCAGCATTTAATTACAAAGCCAATAAGAAACAGAAGGATTTGCTTTCACCACTTATACTGATGAATAGTCCCTCTCACTAAAGTTTTCTCTTGCTTTCCCAGCACTACATTAATTTCAACCTTCCATGCACTCTGATTGTTCCTTTCTTTCTCCTTTTCTACCAAGGCTTTATCAATGGCACTCATCTTTTTTGTTTCTGTTTAAATGTCCTTAGTTGTTGTGATTGTTACCTCTGAAGATTCCCAAGTCTCCACCTCTGTTTACAAACCATCTGCAGGGATACAGAGCCCACATTTCAACAACATAAAAAATCTTCACTTGAATGCACTGATAGAAATTCAAAATCAGGAAACACAAAGCCTCGACTATCTTTTATACCATAAAGAAACCAGCAACACTGGCAACAGTAGTTTAGAGTGAACAGGTGTTCAATCAACCACTCACTACAAAGGCCTAGAATAATGTTCTAATGTATTTATCCACAGAATCAGGTGCAGAATATGATTGGAAGCCAGGGACTCCCACTGCAGTTCTTTCTATTAATATATTTTAATGTCTTAATATTATTAGGTATAAAACAACTCCTCAGCTTCTTTGTCCACAGTGGTTCTTGGTGATATAGGGTGGTTACCCTAACTTTGCAACACAGGCGCTCATTCATACTTGATATCATATATAGTGCTTATTATGGCAATGTCATGATAAAATACTCCAATTTACCCATTTCCTTTTGATTATTTCTTCTATTAGGACCAAATGCATATGACCATTGAGACCACTGGAACAGACAACTGCGCACCACAGACTTATGTTACAGGTCACACTCATCTAGTACATTTATATAAATTACTATTATCCCTTTTCTTTTTTCTTTTTTCTTTTTTCTTTTTCTTCTTCTTTTCTTCTCTTTCTTCTTCTTCTTCTTCAATTCAACCTATGTTATTATTAGACCATAAAGCCCACGCTGACAGTTTCTTTTTAGGAAAGAAAACTCAATGCACAAGACATGGTAAATGATACTACATAGGGAAGATGCCTTTTATAGTGCTCACTAACATATTGCTTAGTACTCTGGATGTGAAAAATATGATTATCCTGAAATGTTCCAGGCATAATCTAGCCCTGAAAGCTTCATTTAGCAAAGTTCATTCCTGTCATTGATGAAGTGCCTAGAAATTGGAAAACCTTCCCACTCCAAGGAGCCAACCCAATTTTTTTCTCTTATCATTTTTTTCTTTTTCTTTTCTTCTTTCTCTCCTAATCAATATTTTGGCTATTTATTTATTTTTTAATTCACTCAGACCTATCCTATGAGGGTCAGGCTTCCAACAACAACTTATGAATAGCTCTTTAATGTCTGTTGATAAGTGGGCATGAGTTAGTATACAATGGACTTCTCTTTGTCGGCCCAACCTATACTCTAAACTAGAGGTCCTCAAACTTTTTAAACAGGGGCCAGTTCACTGTCCCTCAGACCATTGGAGGGTCTGACTATAGTAAAAACAAAACTTATGAACGAATTCTTATGCACACTTCATATATCTTATTTTGCAATGAAGAAACAAAACAGATACAAATACAATATGTGGCCCACGAGCCATAGTTTGAGGACCACAGCAACAATCCATGCCTATATTGTATATAGCCACTCTTAATATTATCCATCCTCCCCCTTCATAACTTCTTATGTCCTCTCATCTCTCCAATCCTGATCCATTATTCCTCCCTATTTAACCCTCTTTACCCTCAGTTCTTAATTCATTAGGTACCAAGACCAACCACCTACTCCAATAAGCCATCACCCAGCTCCTGAACCAAAAGGACATTTTCTCAGTCCTACATCTTGTGCTCTGGCAAGAAGATGCAACCACCAATCCTGCTGACTTATTCTATCTGGTCCTTCTTCACACACCCCCACCTAAATGTGGACTGTTGCATGTTATCGGATTCAGCTCCAGAAGCTCCCCCAGTTCAAGGACACTACCTGATCCCTTACTGCTAAAAATCATTTCTCAAACTCAACAAGACCATGTTGTGGGATGAAAATGTGCCTTAGATCTCATACTCCCAAGAATATGTCAAAAGACTTAATGGGAATATCTATATTTTCTTTGTATGTTTAATACCTCAATAGTTATACCTCTTAATGTGTTTATTTCCAAATGTAAAGGTAGTCACTTCCATACCTTTTTTTTACTTTTTTCATTTATTCTATTTTTTAATTTATATATATATTTAATTACACTAGTATTGGTTCTGCTTGGTACAAAATTCTAGGAGAAAAAGCCTTGCTTGGGATAAAAGCTCAGGTCAAAACCAGAGAACAGAGATTGTATAGTCTGTCATTCTTATCCCCAAATGCACCAGCAATATAATATCGCATCATTCCCTTTTCATAGGCATACTAAAAAGAGAAAATCTTATGTATAGAAACAAGCTTTTAACTACTAGGTATAAAAACCCATAAATTTTATAATGCAAGGGCACCTCCCACCCTGAACATGTGTCATGGAGACTCAACTTAGACTCCATGTAACCTGACAGTGACCATCCAACCCTAAAACCCAGATCCCAACCAAAGAACCAACATAGTTCTCTGTAACAGCACCAGGAACCAAACTCCCCCTGTGGAGTTCTTAATACCACTCTGGCACCAACTTGCACCAATTTGATATGGCATCCTGGCAATGAGGAAAAAGCAACAACTTGATCTAAAACCAGGTAGCCATACCTCATCACCTAGTGGTAAGATAAAATCAGAAGACACTCTGTTCTTTAATCTGAGAAAAAAGAAACAAGATTACTAAGTACAGAAGACTTTGACAACTAAAACTGAACAGAAATTTTCCTGAGACTAATAAGAAAGATCATAGCCTAGGCTTTGGCCTAGGATTTGTACAGAAACCATGATCTCTAATTTCAGAGGTCTGATTTTGACAACCATAACAGAGCAGAATTGCTGGAACCATAAGGAAAGGCTCTTTCCTAGGCTTCGTCTTAGAATCTGGGCAAAAACCAAGATTACTATTTACAGAAGACTGGTTACAACAACCATGATGAAGCAGAACATCTAGAACCATAAAGCAAGACTATATCCTAGACTTCATCCTATGACCTGTGCAAATACCAAGATCTTTAATTACAGAAGAATGATTTTTGTCATCCACAACTGAGCAGAACATTTTCTTTCACCATAAAAAGACCTTGGGATTCGATAATGAGCATGTCAGGAGTCTGTAGTTGTTCCCATGACAGTATTCTTCAAGGGTGGAGAAGAATTTCTTATAATTTCCCCAGTACTTACTGTGCCTATGTAAAAAATAAAGGAACCACAAAACCTTGCCACACCAGCTCTACCTTCTTTTTTCTTTTCTTTTTCTTCCTTGTTGTTGTTTTGTATTACTGTTGAGTTTTTAGTCATTGCTTGTTTTGTTTTGTTGTTTTTTTTATTCTTTTCCTTTTTTCCCTTCTTTTAAATTGATGTTTATATCTTCTAGATGGACTCCACCCAGATTTCTATTTTCCACAACAAAACCATAGAACTTGAATCATCTTGTTTGTCTCATGAATTGAGGGGGGGGGGCGGGAGTGGACAGTACTAGGAACAAACAGTTGCATGAACATTGAATGAGAAAAAAATGATCAGACCTAAACACCAAACCCAAAATCAATGACAATAGAATTTATACCCAATCTACAACAGGCTATACACAAAAGGGACCTGTTACAGTAGCAGCCCAGGGGTCAATGGGAGAAGGTGTGGGATGCATACTGGTAACTAGGGTTGAGGGAGGATAACACTGGTGGTGGGAATGGCCCTAATTCACTAACACTATGTACCTTATATATAATTGTGAAAGATTTGTAATTCACATTGATCACATTAAAAATTATTAAAATAAAAAAGAAAGACACTCAAAATTTGGTGCCAAAGTGGTGGCACAGTGGTAGGGCGTTTGCCTTGCATGTGGCTGATCCCCCGGCATCCTATATGGTCCCCAAGCCAAGAACAATTTCTGAGTACATAGCCAGGAGTAACCCCTGAGCATCACCAGGTGTGGCCCAAAAACCAAAAACAAACAAACAAACAAACAAAAAAACTCCAACTTAGCAAGTTGCTGCTTAAGTGGATAGTATGCTTAACTTTCCTTCTAAGATATGAAGCTCTTGTAAAGTTTGTAATAAGCAGAACAGTGCATCTAGAATAAACAGTACAATCTTTATCATTATTCAATAGAAGAATAAGTGAAACTGTTCAAGAAACAGACAACTGAAGGTAATCTAAACTCCCTTTAATTCTGTTTATATCTACATGAATTATGCCACCTGAATATCTTGATTTTTGTTTTCTCGTCTTTCTAGCCAGTTTCATACAGAAACCCATAATCTGTACATTCATGGGTCACCAACTGCTTGTATCACAATGACATGAATTGGGTCTAGAGAGATAGTACAGCAGGTTGTGTGCTTGCATTGCACAGCCATAACCCAGGTTTCATCTCTAGTATTTCTTATTATATAACAAGCACTACCAGGAGGGTCACAAGTGGGTGATCCAATAGTAAACAAACAAAAAATGTGACATGGCTTTAAAATGTTCAAAATATAGATTTCCAGGTTACTAATTTTAGACCTGAATTATGAATTCTGATCTCTTCTGGTGTTCAGAATTTTTTACCAGCAACTCCTGTAGACATTCTTGGGCATAGGGACATTGTTTGAAATCTGGTTCAAGTTTCCTAATTCTTCATAGAAAACAGTAGTTTGAATACTTTCCATGAGCTTAATATTACACTGGTAACTTTGTATACTGATGGCTTATATTTTTAACTTCATTCTGTAAGCTGTCAAAAAATTAGTGTCTGTTAATTGTGGATACTAAGCAATACTGTAAAGAAAACATTACACAAAACACACAAATAAATAGTTCAAAGTACCCTTGGATACCTTTCACCATTTACATTCTGATATAGCATTTGGTCCATGACCTTGGACTTGTTACTTCCCTCAATATCTCTACTTTCTATCTGCATAGAATATTTTGATGCTATCTATATTATATAACTATTTCAGTAATACATAAAATAAGTCATGAAATATATAAACTAAACACACATGCCCAATAACTTATGGTGTTTGTCCATTTGACATAATTACTTATCTCAACTTAGTCTTTTTATTTGACTTGGGCAAACAAAATATGAAACTAAAATTGACTGACCATAAATTTTTTCTGTTTCTCTCATATGCAAAGCTACCCTGTATGTGAAATATCTGACTAAAAGTTATTTGAGATAAAAGAAAGAACTTTGAATTTAGAAAACTTAATTCTAAAATATCATACAGAACACTATTCAGGGCCTTATTCTAGAAAGTGCAATCTTGTGTTTCTAGATATAAATAAAAATGCAATATAACTCATGGCAGATGTTAAAAATTAAGGTTGTTTAGAGATTTCTCTAATCAATTCATGGACCATCACTGTACCAATGGAAAATGCTAACATCTTGGTTTATGATTTCTCTACTAAGACATTTTAGTCAATATTTCAAAGGTCTTGACACCTTCATCTTATACCCAGTACATTGTTTTCTTTCTATCTTACTTTGATTATTATACTAATGCAGAGAAAGCTCAAGGTGATGCATTCTCAGAAATATTGAACAGATCTATTTATGACCTTTCATGAAATAATCTGGTGTGGGTTATCTATTCTTAGTATATGTTTTTTTTTTGTCTACCTGTAGAAAATTAAAGGTAAAATCTATTATATTATTAGTCTTAATGGTAGCTAGTCCTTATAATAAATTTATGGAATGTCTTTGTCCCAACGTGATTTCTGAATTCAATTTCTTTGTCTAGTCAATATTTTAGGTTAAGGCTTATGCAAAAACAAAAATTCTCTGGAGACCAGTATTTGTTTTGTCTGACAATGAAGAATAGTCCCACAATGCTCCATTCTCACAATGCCAACCATTCTCAGAGGCTATATGCTTTTCTGTATATTTAAAGAGAAAGTTTCTGTTCAGGAGCTATTATTTTTAATTCTCCAATTTGAATAGCCTTTTAATAACAGCTTTACTGAGATAATAGTTCACATATAATAAAATTCACCACTCTAAAATGTATAATTCAGTGTTTCTAATATATTCAGAGTTATACAGAAGTACCTAATTATAGAACATGTTCATCACTCCAAAAAGAAAATATGAAATCATTAAGAGTTGCTCTCCATGCCTAGCCTCTACAAAACCACTAATTTAATTTCCATTTATTGGAAAATGCCTGCTTTTGATATTTTATACAAATGAGAACGTATAATATGTAGTCTTCTATGATTGATTTCTTTCACTTAGCATGCTTTCAAAGTTCACCCACAATGTAGAATGATTCAGCACTTCAATTCTTTTTATTAAATATTCCATTGTGTAAATATAGCACATTTTGTTTATCCATTTATCACTCCACAGACATGTCGGTAGTTTCTGCTCTGGGAACACTATGAATAATGCTAGTACAACTGTACATATACAAGTGTTGGTTATATTTTCATTTCTCTTAGACATACGTTATTTCTGGGCCATGTGGTAACTTCAACGTTAACATTTTGAGGAACTCTAAAGTCTTTTCCAAAGATATACCAGTTTGAAATTCTAACCAAGTTATGGTTCCAGTTTCTCCACATTTTCACATGCCAAGGAAATTTTCCTTTTTTAAATTGTAGCTACATCATGGGGCTGGTGAGGTGGTGCTAGAGGTAAGGTGTCTGCCTTGCAAGCGCTAGCCAAGGAAGGACTGCAGTTCGATCCCCTGGCGTCCCATATGGTCCCCCCAAGCCAGGGGCAATTTTTGAGCTCTTAGCCAGGAGTAACCCCTGAGCATCAAATGGGTGTGGCCAAAAAATATTGTAGCTACATCAGTGAGTTTGAAATAGTATTTTATTATGGTTTTAATTGCTTAGCCTTATTTATTTGTAATTATTTTGAGCAATGTTTGTATTTGCTTAGAGTTTATTTGTCTAATTTTAAAATATTTAAACATATCAAAATTTTCCATATATAAAAAGTATTTTTGTCTTTTATTTTTAGTTATAAGTTATTTTATATACATAAGTTCCTAATCATTATATTACTTATAATATTTTCTAAGGCCTATTAGTTGTCTTAGCATTTATTAATGGTGTTAAACATTTAATCTTGATAAAGTTATACATTATCTCTTTGTAATTTTCATATCTAAAAATCATCACTAACTTGTGGTTATAAAGCCTTTCTCCATGCTTCCTGTTCAGAGTTTTATACTTCTAATTCTATATTTAGATCTCCAATTCACTTCAAAAAAGCACTAATTCTTGTCAATGAATATTAGAAATAAGTCTAACTTCATTGTTATGTATGAAAATATTCCATTGTTTCAGATCATATATTAATAGCAACAATATTTTACTCATTGGATTGCTTTTGCATATTTGTTGATATACAATTATAAATTTAGGGTAACCCTCCCTAAATTTGAAGGGAATATGAACCCTCCAAATTTGTTCTTTACCAATATTATTTTGACTATTCAAGATTCTTGCATGCCTTTTGGATTAGTTTATTAATTTCTGCAATAAAGACATCTGGTATTTGAAAGGGATTGCATTAAAACTGTTGGTTGATTGGAGTATTTTATATTAACAGTATTAAATTTTCCAACTAATGAACATAGGATATTACTCCATTTATTTTGGTCTTCTTTAATGTATCTATTCATAGATTTTTATACAAAAGCTTTGTGTTCATTTTGTTAAATTTATTATTAATTTAATTTATTCATTTTTATATTATTATAAATGTAAATATTTTTATAATTTCAACTTATGGAAGTCAGTTACTACTGAAAAAGAAAAATAAATAATTTGTATATATTTTTGTTCTATAACATATAAATTACCTAGGATTATTCATATAAAAATTCAGTAATTTACATCATCTGAAAGTAGAGACAGCTTTACTTCTTTCTATACAATCTTAATATTTTATCTATTTAATTTTCCACACCTAAAACATCCATTACAACATGGAACAGAAGTACTAAGAAAGAGGTTATGGTTTAACAAGGTAATATAGAATAAACATGAGTTCACCTCATTCTCAAATGCAAGAAACACCACTACCTGTGGAATAATTTATATGAAAGAAAATACAAATTTATAAAGCTTTCAAAACTAAACAAAAGAGAACAAGATTGAGAAGGTTTAGAAAACCAGAACCTGCCAAAGAATAAATCCAAGTCAACTTATGGTTATCGAGGGTGAATCCAAAGACATTTTGTATATGGAAATTTCATGACAGAAACTTTAGAAATTAAGCCAGGAATTTAAAATCTAGAAGCAATAGTAATTATCATCATTATTTATTTTTATCATTATTTATTTTTAATAGATTACATATTTTAGCATATATGTTACCTCTGAGATTCACGGTAACACAAAGCAAAAATTTGTAGTAAATTCACACACAATGTAAAAAATGGTTCCACATATTATTACAGAAAGCCATTGAACTAAAATAAAACTAAAAGAATAAAAGAACAGAAATAAACATCACAACAACCAGAGAACAATAAAAACAATGGCAATAAATACAATAATCTTTTTAAATGTAAACAGAATAAATTCTTCAATCAAAGATATGGTGTAAAGGAAGCAATAAAGTAATGTGGCAATTTAGATTTGAAATCATAACTCAGGGATAGTATGGAGGTTAAGATACTTGCCTTGCATGCAATGCTGACCCAGTTTTTACTCAGGCACCACATAAGATCCCCTTAGCCTCATCAAATGTAGTCCTTGAGCACAAAATCAGGAGTAAAACATGAGTACAGTCAAGTGTGAACCAAATTTCCAACCCTAAAATATCAAAACTTATCTATATGCTACTTACAGGAAACTCATTTTATGGGTAAGAAAACAAATGGATTCATAGGATAGAGGAAAAAAATTCCTATAAAAATAATTGTTATGAAAATAGCAACTATGGGCTAGGGAGATAGGGAACATGTTTAGTATCCAACTAGGAACCTAGTACATGATAAAGTGAAGTTCAGAGAGCCCTGGGTACCACAGGACAGGCATAAAAGACAACTCTCAACAATGTCTTCTGGAAATCACTGATAGAACCCCAGAATCTCCTAAGCACTGCTTGAGAGGCTCCCCACAAATAAAAATTATATGGAGATTATACAACATGCTGACTAATGGTAGTGGATGGAGTCAAAGGATCAGAGCTGGGGAAATAGCTCAGGAGATCAGAAATACATGCATGCATGATGGCCCAAATTCAACCCCTGGCACCACAAGGTTCTCAAGGCCACACATTTCAAGACACAAACATTAAACAACCATCTGACCTGGTTAATCAAGTAAAACCAGGAGTTCCCTGAACATTGTGATGCAAAACAAAACCAATATATCAAAGGTAAATATCTTCTTCACTAAAGACAAACAGAAATGTGACTACTACTTACTAATGAAATAGCAAAGAGATAACACTTGCCTTGCATGACACCAACAGGTGTCACTCCTTAGCACTGCTAAGTGTGGCCCTAACGCCTCCACCATTTGCTTAAAATAATAATAATAATGATAACAATAATAATGGATTTGAGGGGCAGATTGATAACGCAGTGGCAGGGCATTTGCCTTGCAAACAGCTGACCAGGGATGGCCCGGGGTTCTGTGAGTACAGAACCAGGAGTAACCGCTGAGCACAGCTGGGTGTGGCCCCAAACCTAAATAAATAAATAAATAAATAATGGATAAGAAAGGAATTGTAAAACTTAAATTGATAGTATCTTGAATGTCTCATCATAAAAAATGTGCATTTTCTCAAAATTTTTGTACATTTTAGATTAAAGAAAAGTAGTTTTTGTTCTTTACTAAAAACACATTGACTTATTTTACTTTTATAGTTTTGCTGAAGTATAATTGGCATAGAATAATTTTGATCTTTGTGAAGAAAATGTGGGCGATGGGTCTGTTTAGTACCCCAAGCCTCTGAGGAATATGGCCAAGTGAAAGATGATGCAGATTTTACCACTCTTTGACAAGGACTCAGATGTGGATACTTCATCAACTAAGAGGAAAGAAGTATTAGCAGCAAAAAAAGAGAACAGAGAGAAAGAAGTCTGGTTGCCCATGAACAGGTGTTTTTAGACAGGCAAGCAAAAGACTCCAGTATCAACAACTATTGGAGAATCTAGTGCATAAAGTGGAAGGATCACAGAATATGGAGAAGAGAAAGCAAGCTGTGGTCGAGGAGAAAAATAACATAGCTGTGATGGAGAAGAAACTGATGCTCTGGCAGGAGGACATAAAGCCTGAAGAACCTCTTTCTGCCAAGATGTTTCAGCAATTTATGGCAAGCATGTGACAAATAGTCAAGATGCCTGCCTAAGTCTGTGGAGAGGCTGGAGGTGATGATTAGCTTACAAGAAATTAGGAACACACCAATGAACTAAAGAGGGAAAAGAAGAGCTACTGGACCACAGCATATAATGGAATCATTGGTCCACGATATGATGGACTTTCATCATCTACTGTATTCTTACCAAATCAGATATAGCTTTGCACAAATAAGAATCTCTCTGGCTCCGGGCCCGGAGAGACAGCACGGCGGCATTTGCCTTGCAAGCAGCCGATCCAGGACCAAAGGTGGTTGGTTCGAATCCCGGTGTCCCATATGGTCCCCCGTGCCTGCCAGGAGCTATTTCTGAGCAGACAGCCAATAATAACCCCTGAGCAACGCCGGGTGTGGCCCAAAAACAAAAACAAAAACAAGAATCTCTCTGGCTCCAACATGATCATAACCTGATAACCTGTCCACCAGAATGAGAAAAAAGAATTTAGAGCAAAAATGACTTAAGAGAAACCTATTTTGTAAGATTCATGCAAGAGCAAATAGAGCCTGTCAGGGTCCTGTTCTTTCAAACACAAGCAGGACCCCTTTTCTAAATATCTCTTTCTCCTTCCTTAAAAGCTCATGACAGTTCTCCCAATAGCAGGCTACCTATTTTCTCCAGCTGGATTCCTGGGCCAGAAGACCACCTCCAAAAAATCAAGTGTAGAAGTCACGGGATCTAGAAGTAAGTCACAGGAAATAGAGAAAACAATGCTAATCTAATGGAGAAAATTAAGAAGGGTCAACTAGCATCTTTATTTGCTAATATGGGTGTGAGATCTTATCTCAAAAGATATGATACAACACTAGGGAGGTGGGAATGCCCCTCATTTATTGTCACTATGTGCCTTAAATATTTCTGTGAAACAATTGTAATTCACTTTTATCACAATAAAAATTTTTAAAAAATGATATGATACAATAGGGCCAGAGTGTTGGCGCAAGTGGTAAAGTATCTATCTGCCTTGCACGCACTAAGCTAGGATGGACTATGGTTCAATCCCCCAGCGTCCCATATGGTCCCCCAAACCCAAACCAGGGATGATTTCTGAGCACATAGCCAGGAGTAATCCCTGAGCATCACCGAGTGTGGCTTAAAAACCAAAAAAAGAAAAAAAAAAAAAAAAGAAAGCTAAGTTGTCCACTTAGTCCACTTATTCCTTTGGACTCGAGACAATTTTTAAATGCATATCCACCAGCTCCAAAGTATATCAAATTGTCAAACTCAGAGGTCTTTATAAAATCCCTGTACCCTACAATCCCAAGCCACAAAACTCTCATGAAAACATCATATGAAAAAAATATATAGGGCAAAAGTATGTCCCAGGAGTCATCAGGTGGTGGTACTGAATTGGAAAGAGGCCTTTGAAGAAGGTCTAGTGAAAAGGCAGGGTTCCGGAAAGTAGCAAATGAATTACAGCCAAAAAAGAAGGAGCCTGGTAATATGTGGACCTCCAAGAAATAGCACAAGCAGGCTGCAGATTTGCAGGTCATCAGATCAATGAGAAAAACATGCCAGTTGAGTGGGCAACCTTGAGGACCAGCAGGCTGCTAAAAAGCACTTAGATACTAAGCAGGCTATTGAGAAATACCTGCAAACCAGAGAGAATAAACTTGCCTCTCAGAAGCAGCAGATTGACAGGCCTGCCATGGTGTATACGGATCCCAAGAAGGAGTTTGAGAAACAGACTGTCACTAGCAGATGGCAGAAAAATCCTTAGGTGCAACTACTGAGAGGAGCACAGGTAGGGCCTCCTTGCATGAGAGCCCTCATGCTGTTTTGTCGGGTCAATACATTTCTCTTGAATCCCTCCTGACTGGAGAGGCTTGAGAGCTAACTGCTGCTGTGGGAGCTGATGGAGTGCTAAGCAGGATTTGGGCAGCATTTTACAGAGAAAAGTCTTTTTAGTCTAGGGTTCTAAATTTATTGTCTTGCACTCTCTTTTCAGAAAAAAAAATATCACTATACTTTAGAGGTTCCACACTTCGTGATCCCACACCAGGGAAACAGGTCTAAAGCAGGGATTGCCACTGAGGGGTGAAACACATGTGGTTCGGTAGCTTTCTGCTTCTTCCAGCAAGAAAGAGAGCTGCCTGTCAGAACTGTAGGGTTTTTTTGTTGTTGTTGTTGTTGTTTTTGTTGTTGTTGTTTTTGGTTTTTTTTGGTTTTGGTTTTGGCTTTTTTTTTTTTTTTTTTTTTTGGCTTTTTGGACCACAACCGGCGGTGCTCAGGGGTTACTCCTGGCTGTCTGCTCAGAAATAGCTCCTGGCAGGCACTGGGGACCATATGGGATTCGAACCAACCACCTTAGATCCTGGATCAGCTGCTTGCAAGGCAAACGCCGCTGTGCTATCTCTCCGGGCCCAGAACTGTAGTTTTTATTGAGTACAGAGAACACTCCCCTGGAAGGGGTGTAAAAACAAAAGGCCTATCCTGAATCTGTCACACCCAGGAATGCTTGAGACATGTTAAAAAAGATAGTAAGTAGAAAAATCTGTTTGGGGTGAAACTAAGTTGTTAGTTGTGAATCAATCCTGTACCTCCCTGAAAATCTGTTTTTGAAACAGACAGAAAGAGCTTTGCCATTCCACTTAGGCTATGCCAACCCTTATATTGCTCCACTGTCCCACTCTGCGAAACATTGTTTTAGTTCTTTCCACTTTCAATGGGAGATGCAGTGAGTTCCCTAGATGGGGATAGCACTAAACTTCCAACAATCCTACCTCACCTGCTCACTTGGCCCTGTTCTAGTCTCCCCTATCAGCTTCCCTTGCTGGGACTGCTTTGTGTGAGTTCAGTAGCCTCCTCAATGGCCTTTATGATCTCCTTTGATGTATGAGGAAAATTACAAGAAGATACTTGCAATATAGAAAAGACTTTAAAAGCTCTAGCCCAGAGGAGACCACTTTTTTCATCCAAAAAAGGAAAAAATCAAGAAGTAGAGGTGGAGAAAGATAGTGGAAGAGGAAGAGGAGGAGGAAAAATATCTGACAGAAAAGGAATTGTAACACTAGTGTGTGAGGGACAAGAGGAGAAGACTCAAGGTGTAGAGCACATGAGGGGCATATCAAGTCCCTGGGTTCAGTCTCTGGCACCTCCTGGCTCTTGAAGAATCTCTGAATGTAGCCCTGGTGGCCCCTGAGCTCTGCTAGGTGTGACTTCTTTGTTGTCTTTGAATGCTGAACTATTCCAGGAGTGAACTAGGGCCCCAGCATGCATTTTATACAATGCCTGTAAAACAGTATAAAACATAGGTGCAAAAAGTATAAAAGATAATATAAAACAAGATAGTATAAAAGATATGGGTAAAAAAGGATCTAATTTAATCATACAATTTGATGAGTTTACATATTTTAATTCATTAAAATCATATCAAACCATATCAAAGTATTGTCTCCATCACATCAAGCTTTCATTTATAGCCTTGTTTTTTGCTTGTAATGTTGTTATTTTGCTTGTAAAAGATTTGTGGTTGGCAGCTATGATACAAATAAGAACAGGTAACATGATATCTACCTTTTAAAATTTTAAGTGCATAATATATATTTCTAACTATATTGTTCTATGGAGCTTTAGAATTTAGTCATCTCGTATAATAATAAATTATACCTATTGAGCAATTTTCTATTTCACTCTCCCCCAGAAACCACTAGATTTTGTGTCTCACAATTCTACTTGTCTCAAATAAATGTCTATATTTTTCCTCTTCTGACTAATGTACTTAATTTAGTGCAATGTCTATGTAATATTATGGCTCGTACATTTTATTGCAAAAATAATATTCCTTCTATTTTAAGACAATAAAATTTTATTTGTTTTTCATATTTTCTTATTTTATCAGGTAAGTGATATTTTGTCATTTATGTATCTAATTTATTGTGAATAGTGCTATAATAAGTATGAGAATACAGAATTTATGAGATCCTAATTTCAATTATTTGGGATATATATACCCAGGGATAGAAATAAAGGACCATATGGTAGTTTTAGCTTTAATTTTGAGAATTTTTTATATTGTTTTCTAAAGAAGCTGGATCATTTTACATTTCACCAATAGTGGACAAGTATACTATTCTCTCCACAACCTGACCAGAACTATTCTCTCTTTAGTAATATCCACTCTAATGTAAGAGAAGACATCTTATTATAGCTTTTACTGTTTTTCCCCGAGTAGTAGTGGTACTATAAATGATGCTACACATATTTTCATATAACCATGGTCATTTGTGTAACTTATTTGGAGATATGTATGTTCAACTCCTTTGCCCAATTTTCAATCAATGAGTTTTATTTTGATTGTTGTTACTTAATTGTAATAGCTTTCCATTAATTCTGACATATATATTACTTTTAAATGTATCTCCTGGGCCCGGAGAGATAGCACAGAGGCGTTTGCCTTGCAAGCAGCCAATCCAGGACCAAAGGTGGTTGGTTCGAATCCCGGTGTCCCATATGGTCCCCCGTGCCTGCCAGGAGCTATTTCTGAGCAGACAGCCAGGAGTAACCCCTGAGTACTGCCAGGTGTGACCCAAAAACCAAAAAAAAAAAAAAAAGTATCTCCTATTCCATAGATTAACTTTTCAGTCTGTGAGTTTTTCTTTTCACTGACTTACCAATGGTACATAGTTTTGCTAGTACATTTGGTGTTACAATATTGTGTTGCATATTTTATACTTAATTTCTTAAGAAATAGAGTCATAAGATATCTTTTCCTGCTTTTGAGGACACATTAGTCTCATAAAAATAAGCCTCCTTCTACTTGGAGGCTGCAGGAAAATTGTGAAGAATTGTTAATTCTTCTTTAAGATTCATAAAATTTACCAGTGAAGCCTTCTGGGTCTTACTGAGACATATATATTTTATGTTCTAGCATATGTTTCTTGTGCACTGAAAAGATTTGTATTTTGTTATTGTGGGGTGGAAGATTCCGCAGATGTCTTTTAGATCTAGTTTATATGTAATGTTTAAGTTTTCCCCTGGAAAATATCCTATTGACTTATTTTTCCCTATGCCAGGGCCATAATTCTCTGTTTCTTATGTGTCTCATAAGTTTTTGTGGAGAACTGGACATTTTGAATGCCCCAGTTGTTTAGTGGCAAATTCCAGTAATGTGGCAAGTTTAAAAATAAGATCTCCCCAAGGGTATTTTATATTTGCTGTCTGTTGCTACTCTTGATGCTATTATCTGTATAGTGATTTTCCTAAGCTGTAAATTCTATAAAATCTGTATTCTTTGTCAGACTGCAGCCACAGAAGTCTTAGCTCTATTAACTTTGTGGTCAGCTAATGTTTGAACAGAAATTTTCTTGAATGCCTTCTTATACCAATAAGTCTCCCAAACCAAGCTGCTGGGTGGTGCTTAAAAATTGGAGCATGATTTTAACACTGACTATTTCAGATCTGTATAAGCTTTTGCTTTTGTTTGTGTTAAACCTCAAGGTCAGTTAGAGGTGAGAAATTGGGATTCCCAGGTCCTTCCTGGGTATTACACAATCCTGCCTTCTCCATACTCCAGAGAAATATCAGTCTTCTTCCCTAATTTCCTTCTGTACATTTATTTTTTTATTCCACGTTTTAGCAAGCTTCTTGTTTGTCCTAATTGGTATCATTGTCTCAAGCAGCTGGGCATTAAACAATTGCAACTGATTATTTTGTTTTTGACAAACATCCTCAGAAAAGGGTTTTTCCACTAAGTGAGAACTAAGTTAAATCATATAGAGACAACCCCTCTGAAGTGTTTTTTTTTTTCCTTCCAGTGAGTTACCAGGCAAATCAAATACTGACAACTGTCTGGAATGGTGTTTTAGGGAGAGCTCCAAATCTATTTTTCCACTTCAGTGACTGCTAAGATGCTGGTTTCCCTAATTATAATGTTTTTTTCAAGGGTCCTGCAGAGCTTGGAAAAGGAAATGAAAATAGGAAAAGTTAAAATGCCACAAAGCTTGCTATTCTTACAAAGATTCAATCCTTTTCTTTTTAAAAGATCATCCTCAGATTGTTGCAAGTCTGGTTAATTTTTAGAGTTCTACAAAGTTGTGTTTCAGATTTGTTGCTAGTGGTTTTTGTTGTTTTCGTGGAAAAGAATATAAAAGAGGAATACATCGGCACAAGAGAGATAAACAGTCAACCCAAACTTGATTCCCATAATCCTATATGGTCCTCAATTCAAAATAGTTTGCATATAAATGTGGCATATTTTAATGGTTCACTCTGCTCCCCCAAATATTTATAATATTTATAAATTTTAAAATATTCATGTTAGTGGTAAGTATTCAAAAATATTTTGCCTGGGGAATGAATATAAAACTAAAAAGCCTATATATCACACTTTTTATTATTTCAGTATCATTTTTACTACAAGTTTGTCCCTCATGCCTATTTAACATTACTATGATACACACATATATGTATTTCACATTTTACATATATATATGTGTGTGTTTCGATCTCAATTACCCTAGAGAAAGTTGCATGCATATTGTTAAGCCTTGCTGTTGTGGGATTATTGTTCCATTCCTCTAGGCACTAACAGTTTACTTTGTACTTCTCTATCAACTTTGATTTTTTTAGCTATGTGTTTCTGATCATCCCCTGGGGCTTCCTGGCTTACACCATTATCTTTTGTATGCTATCACAAAGGAGACTATATTGTTCAAGCTACAAAACAGAACAAGATATGTAATGAAAATCTGCTGCATATGAATATCACAATTAAAATCACATATAATGAATTTTAGACAACAAAAAACTTGAAATTACTCTGCTGACAGAGATGACTATGTGTGTGTACTAATCTATGGTGAAGAATCAAGTATCTGTATTTCATTTGTTAAACTGAATGCACTCAAACATCAGTGGAGTAATCACTCCATTTCCAATGTTTATGTGCAGTTGGAATATGACTCATAATATGTAAATGAGACAGTAATCATGTCTTCACTTTAAAAGGTACTGGTTCTGAGATCAAGACAAACTTGACATGTTTTACATTCTATGTTCTTAATTATTTCATTAGAGTTGATTACTCTTCAGTTTCACTAGGGAATGTAATTGGGTAGATATTTATCATTTGGTACTATGTGTTTGTTTTGGTGCATGTGTTTTTATGTAGATGTTTGTATGTTTCCTTCCAAACTTAGTGAGTAAGCAAAGACTAAAAAGAAGATAACTTCCAATTTAACATGATAGCTTTATGGTATGAAAGTCTATAATTTCCACATATAGTATTTTCCATATTTTAGTTTATTTATGAAAGTCCTTTCAATAGCATTGTGGTGATTTATTTTATAGCTATCTTTCACACATATACTTAACTCATATTTTGTTCTAGAATTGCTTCAAAAATAACTTTAAAAATATTTTCTTGGAAAAACAAACAAACAACTTGGGGCTGGCGAGGTGGCGCTAGAGGTAAGGTGTCTGCCTTGCAAGTGCTAGCCAAGAAAGGACCGGGGTTCGATCCCCCGGCATCCCATATGGTCTCCCCCAAGCCAGGGGAAATTTCTGAGCGCTTAGCCAGGAGTAACCCCTGAGCATCAAACGAGTGTGGCCCAAAAAAACAATATATATATATTTCCCCCTTGGGGTTGAAGTGGTAGTAGAGCAGGTAAGGTGCTTGTCTTGTATCCAGCCCGACCCAGGATCAATCCCTGATATCTCATAAGTACTCTCAGCCTTCCAGGAGTAAATCTTAAGACCTGAGCACTGTCAGGTGTGGTTCAAAAACTAAGAAAAATATTTTCTCCAGAAATCTTTTATATAAAAAGTTTTTGTTAGCTTTTTATATTTGGGCCAGAGTGATAGTACATATACATAAGACATGCACAACTGTACATAGCTGATCTGGATTAGATCTCTAGCACTATCATATTCTCCCTAATGCCCACTAGGAGTAATCTCCTAGAGCAGAACTAGGAGTAACCCCTAAGCTTTGCCTAAGAGTGTGGCCAGAAATTTTGCTTTAACATTTTTAGAATGTAATAAATTCTAGTTTTTTAGGGGTCTACACTCAGAAATGCTCAAAATCTATTCCTACCTCTACACTAGGAAATCACTCCTAGTGGGATTGGGGACCATATGGGATTTTGAGTTGACTGTTTTGAGTTGAAATCTGTTAAAAACCAGTAGACTTGAGGAAATATTCTTACTTCTCCCTTAGTTGCCTAAAATAATTTAGATAGGGGACCTGTATCAAAAAGTTCTTAACAGAAATGACATTTTGTAACAGAATGACATTGAATAATGTGGAAAACATTTGCTTACCTAAAATGCTCTTTTTAACTTCCTTTGAATTTTCTTCCTTCCTGTCAAGCTCCAACCCCTACTACGAGTTTAAGAATAGTTTACAAATTTAATTTCCTGACTTTGGATCTCATAAATTTGGGGATCCTGTAAATCAAATTTTTTCTCTTATTAAGGTATTTTACTTCAATATAATTCTTATAACAGTTTAAGGACCTAGAAAGAAATTTTCTGACTTATTTTTATTGTAAATTATTTTTTATTTAAACACTGTGATTGCAAAGTTGTTCATGATTGAGTTTCAGTCTTACAGTGTATACTACACTTCACCCACCAATGTCCCCTGCTTCCTCCCACCCAGGACCCCTACTGCCTACCTCTAGGGATTTTGCTCCTTTCTCAATCTCTCTCCCCTTCTCTCTCTCACTCACTGTTCTTCCTTTTTTTCCTTTTAGACACTGTGGTTTGCACTATTGCTAATGAAGAGGTGTCATGCATACTACCTTAGCTCCATCAAACACCTAGTTATTTTCCAGAGTGATAAATTCCAACAAACATTGTCAAAGTGGTCCCTTCTCTACCCTAACTACACTGCTCCACTATTTGTGGCAAGCTTCATACCATTGACTGATTCCTCTGCTCCTCCTCTCTATTGTCTCTAGATATTATAACCACACTATTTTTTTCTTATATTCCATAAATTGTTGAGATTGTTCTATGTCTATTACTCTCCTCTGGCTCATTTCACTCAACTACTCTCTATATCTATCCATATATAAGCAAATATCATGACTTCATTTTTCTAACAGCTGCATAGTATTCCATTGTGTAGATATACCACGGTTTTTTTAGCCACTCATTTGTTGTCTGGCACTTAGATGTTTCAGATTCTGGCTATTGTACATAATACTACAATAAACATAGGAATGCAGAGGGCTTTTCTGGATTTGTGTGTGCGTGTTCCTACAGTATACCTTGAGTCATATTGCTGGATCATACAGGAGCTCAATTTTAATTTTCTGAGGAATATTCCAAAAAGACTGGACCAGTCTGCAATCTCATCAGCAGTGAATGAGAGTCTCTTCTCCCTTCATTCATGCCAGCACTGGTTGTTATTGATTTGTGTGTGTGTGTGTGTGTGTGTGTGTGTGTGTGTGTGTGTGTGCTATGTGACAGTCTCTGTGGTATGAGATGATATCTACTTCTTGTTTAAGATTTGTATCTCCCTGATGATTGGTGATGTGAAATATTTTATCATGTGTCTTTTGGCCATCTGTATTTTTTTCTTTGAGGAAATGTCTATTCATTTCTTATTCCCATTTTTGGATGGAGTTAGATGCCATTTCTTGTGAGTTCTACCACTGCCTTGCACATGTTAGATATCAACCCTTATCTGATGGGTATTGGGTGAATAGTTTCCTTTATTTCATGGGAGTTTTTATATCCTAATCACTGATTCTTTTGAGGTGCAGAAACTTCTCAGTTTAATGTAGTCCCATTTGTTCATCTTTACTTCCACTTTCTTGGCCAGTAGTGTTTCATTCTTAAAGAAGTCTTTAGCTTCAATGTCATGAGTGTTCTTTCTACATTTCCCTCTATGTACTTTATGTTCACAGGTCTGATATCAAGGTATTTAACTCATTTTTATTTGACTTTTGTGCATGGTGTTAAAGACAGGTCTGAGTTTGCTTTCGTGAATGTAGTTCATCAGTTGTCCCAACAACACTTGTTGAAGAAGCTTTCTATGTTCTACTTTGTATTTCTTCCCCCTTCATCAAAGATTAATTGATAGTATACCTGTGACCATCTCAGAATACTCAACTCTATTCAATTGATCTGAGTGTGTGTCTTTATTCCTACCATGATATTTAATGACTAGTGCTTTATAGTATAGTTTAAGGAAAGTTATTCCTCACATTTTCTTTGTACCAAGGATTGCTTTAGCCATTCATGAATGTTTGTTCTTCCATACAACATCCAGGAGCATTTGATCCACTTCTTTGAAAAATGTAATGGTTATTCTTATAGGGATTGCATTAAATCTGTACAGTGCTTTGGGAAGAATTGCAATTTTAATTATATTAATCCTACCAGTTCAAACATGTACTCCTCTCCTCAGCTATCCTTATTTTTAGAGTATATACTTTGAGTAATATTGATCTTTATCAGCTTTAAATTAAGATTATTTTGTAAACTTCTCTTTTTGGTACTCAAATGCTATATGATTGTGGCATAACTGATAAGTACTTAATTTAGGACTAGGCATAGTAACTTTATAATTTCCATATAGTTTCCCATCACTACTAGCTTATCTTCCATACAAAATTATTTTATTAAAATATTTTATACCACTGCTTATTTTTGAGAGGCAAATATTATTTATTTCTATGAATTAAATTAACTTATTTATATGCATTTTAATATGTAAATCCACTCAGCCAGATATAAATTAACTATAAAGTATTACAACATGGTGAGAACGAACAGACAAGAGTGAGGACTAAGTCCACATAACCCTTATCTCAAACATTTATGAGGTGACATATAAGCAAACTCAAGATGACAGCACCAATATGCACATTAAAAATTAGTAAATCTCACATAAAATAAATTTAAATTAAAGAACTAAATTTTCTATATGAACCTTACTATATTATTTTATTTAGCAATTCCTATCTAACAAGAGTAATTGCCAACATGAGAATTGAAATAGGTAATGTACTAGCTATTTATTTATTTTATTTATTTATTTTTTTGTGGATTTTGGGTCATACCCGGCAGTGCTCAGGGCTTATTCCTGGCTTCATGCTCAGAAATTGCTCCTGGCAGGCACGGGGGACCATATCGGACGCCAGGATTCAAACCAATGACCTTCTGCTTGAAAGGCAAATGCCTTACCTCCATGCCATCTCTCTGGCCCCTGTACTTGCTATTTATAAGGATCACAATATTGAGATTTTTGTGAGAAACCTTGTGAATACAATAAGTAAAGAACTGTTTGCTGAATTGCCTCAGATCAAACAATTAAACAATAACATTTAAGTATCTACAAGTCAACATCTATGTGAAGCCATTCATCATCCTACAGTCTAAACTTTTCACTTTGCAAACTATTCTTTAGAAAACTTTGTATGGGGCAGAGAAATAGTACAGTGGGTAGGGCACTTCTCTTGCATGTCCACTTGCCCAGCATTTTAAATGGTCTCCCAAGAACTGTCAAAAATGACTCCTGAGAACAGAACCAGGGGTAATCCCTGAGTATTGTCAGGTGTCATCCAAATATCTTAGGATATATGATATTAGACTCAGCAACATGTTAATATTTCTCATTCACTGTCATTACTTTCTAGTTTTCCCATTGTTACCATCTTTTTTCTAAAGGAATGTATAATCATAAAATGCATTTCTCAACTAACATAATCCCAAGTAAGTAACTTTGGAACCCAAAGATTATTTTAGTAGACTCTTCAAGCTTTTCTTTAAACTACTCTTATGTCCTTAAACAGTTCAAGAGCAACTTGGTCCATGGACAAAGTCAATGTCCAAAGTGACTACCTACAACTATCTAAATTTACAACCATCAAACATCTGTGAATTTTCCCACTTTCCCAAATCCCTCAAATTCTTTATTTTGCAAGTCACTGCAGACAGAACATCAAATTACTGAACAAACCTCAAAAGACACAGAAAGTCATCAGATTTACCTTCATATCTCTTCCTAGTGCTCTAGGGCATTACTACATGCTGCCAGTCTCAGAAAGGATCATTTATTCTGCAACACTGTCAATTCACATCATGGAATCAGAGTGCTGCTGCCAGTGTGGCTGTTACTAGCTTCAAATTTGCAGCAGAGTTACTGTAACTTCTTTTCTCTGGAGGGCCTCTGTAATATATCTTGATGTACACTTAAAATATGAAACACTATCCAGTTCTTTCTAACACACATACACACAAATATACACACATACACACAAACATACACACAGACACACACATACTTATAACAGTCCCAGATTTGGATACCATATAGGATGTCAAATAAGCAGAGAGTTGCTCTACCATTGAAGTTTATCCCCTGTTACAAGATCTTCCTTCATCACTGTATGGAATTACTATATAAGTATCTGTGCATCAGTATTCCATAACTGACTCATCTTGCATAATTAAAAGAGCAATAGTTCCATATATCCCTGGTATATACACATCTGCATATGTAAGGTCAACTTTTTTTCTTGCTTTTTTGGGCCACAATTGGTAGTCCTCAGGGCTTTGTACAGGTGGTAGTGCTCAGAGATCATTCCTGGCAAACTCAAAGGACTATATGGGATGCTGAGGATTAAACCTAGCTTGGTAGTGTGCAAATATTATTCTGTCACTCTGTCACTCTGGCCCCAACTGCATATTTTTAGATTACATATACATGAGATTATAGAGTATTTGTCTGGCTTTTTATACTTAACATAAGAAAGTTGAGGTTTATCCATATTGTTGCAGATGTCAGTATTTCCCTCTTTTATGTGAATTGATAATAGTCATTGTGCATATACATCTCTATATTTTAATATAGATTATATTATAAATCTCCACATTTTCTTCACACATTCACCCATCAATAAATACTTGGGTTGTTTCCATATCTTAACTGTTATGAATAATACTATAATAAAAATGAACCTGAAGATATTTATTTTATTTATAATTTTTAAATATATATCAGGAATAGAATTATTGTATCATAAGAAAATGGTATTTTAATGTTTTAAGAAATGTCCATGTTACTGTCTATAACGCCAAATTATATTCTTCTCATGTATGCTATAAAATCTCTTTATCTCTACCACTCCTACATTCCAACCAAACTTGAATTTTTATAAACCCTTTTTTATTTAAACTATTGTGGTTTTAAAAGTCAGACATACAATGTTTCAGGACCAATTCCACCACCAGTGCCCGCATCCCTCCACCAATGATCCCAGAGTAATTTCCGTGCCACCACCCACCACCCCAGCCCGCCATCATAACAGGCACATTTTTAAGTTTGGTTGTTAAAGTTCAAGTCTTATAATTTCATTGTTGTTGACTCTGGCTTGGATATTTAGTTCTGTCCTTTCTTAACACCAGCAATGTATATGAGACCCCTTTGCCCCTGTTCCCCATCGTTTCAAAATTGTTTTTATCATTCTCCATTTATTTTATTTTTTTCTCCGCACTATACTGTGGGGTCTAGAGTATTCTTGGCAACCCTCATTTAAACCAATGTATTTCTTCATAAAGTTATTCGAAATACCACATATAAGTGACATCATCCTGTATTTATCTTCTTTTTCTGGTTTACTTCATTTCACATGATTTCTTTCAGTTTCATCCATGTTGCAGTAAATTGCCAAAACTAGATGTTTAATGAGATACTACCTACCATCAAAAAGTATAGTCTCAAAATTATGGATAAATAAAGCAAAATTCTATAAAAAGAAATATTTGGCTCTTAATGAGTCTTATTTATCTCTTTAAATGGCAGGCAATAACTAGCATAAAGAAAGTATCATACATAAAATGGAAAAAATTGATACTACTTTATTTCAGTGTGAAAAAAATGTCATCTTTAGAGTTCACACTATATGGGACATGAAGTAATTAATGATTTTGCAATGTTCCTCTTGGAAAAACTTTCAGAGGATTTCTCAAAATTTTCAGAGTAAAGTGAAAAGTAAGGCAAATTTATTTCTGGATCAGACTCAAGCAAAAAATATCTTCTCACCTATTAAGAGTTGTAGTTGTGGAGCCAAATCAAATGAGGGATTTTAGTATAGTAGGTAGGGAATTTGCCTTGCATATAATTAACTCAGGTTCAGTCCCTGGTACTCCATATAATCCACTGAGCCTACAAGGTGTGATCCCTGAGCACAGAGCCAAGAGTAAGTTCTGAGCATCACCAGGTCTCATCTAAAAAAAATTTCATTTCCCACAAAAAGGAGACCTCCAAAAAAAAAAAAAAACAATCACAATATTATTAATCTCAGTGACCACTTTCATTAGCAAGTAAAGGTTTTCTGTAGACTATTTGAGAGAAATAAAACCTTCTAATCAATTATTGATTAATAAGTAACAAATATGTTTTTAAAGAAACCCTAGGACATATGAACAGAGACATGAAGCAAGAGATTAAAAGCCAGGGTAGATAGCAAACAATATATTCAGTAAACAGCAAACCAAATGGTCTAAACTTCATAACAGAAATGCTTTCTTTGGGGTGTACATACAGCAATGATCAAATGTTACTCCTAGCTCTACATTCAAGAATTGCACCTAGTAGGCTCAAGGGACCATATCGGAGGCCAGGGATCAAACCTAGATCTGCCATATGCAAGGCAAATACCTGCTGCGCTATCACTCCTGCCCCACAATTTCATTATTTTAAAAATAAAGTCATAAGTTCCATACTTTGTGGAGTTGCAGAGTTATATATATTGTTTAAACCTGTATCTATCACAGTCTATTATGTTAACTGTCTTCTCTGAACCTTCTAATAAACTACATGTTGTACTCCTTTTTTCCCCCCAGAAACTACTTTTAAAATTATGATTTGGGCATTTTTATTATAAGAAATTGTTTATCTGTTGATGTTAGCTTTTTGTAAAAAGATCTGGATTTTTGTTTCAAAAGAACTTCTAACATCTTATATTGTATCATATATAAATACATCAGTAGTCGCTTTCTTAGCAATCACACTAATTCAGTATATCTCTATGAATAATTTATTATCTATAAATGTTCTTTTTTAATTTTTATTTTGATAATAATGGCTTACATATCTTTCACAGTAGTATTTTAGGTACATATCAACATTGAATCAGGGGAATACCCATCACCAAGTTTGTCCATGCCCCCATCCCAGTTCCCCTTCTGCAACACATATACTCCACCATCACCCCCCAGACTGCTAGAGTAGGTGGTCCCCTCTTTGTCCTGCTCACTATTAGTAATCATATATCTGTTTGGTCCTGGTACCCTCCCCTGTCTTCCCCTCTATTTAAGAAGCAGAGCTAGATAAATCGAGTTATGTGGCTTTGTTTGAAGGAAAGAAAAGCAATAGAGGATTTCAACCTCAGTTTGGGAGAGGATGTGAAAAAGGTAATTGAAACACCACCACAATACAGAAAGAAATATCAAATTAAATATCAAGTGAGCACCACAGCAATAAAGACAAGCATCACACAACAGTCTTGGTTCTAAAATCAACTCATGCCAGAGTGCAAAAAGAAAGAGAAAGATAAGATAAAATAAAATAATATTGGAGACATCAACTTCAATCTCTACACTAATATAAAGACGTCAAAAAATCGATCAATCAATAAATAAATATGTGGAAAAATGATTGTTTTGTGCTTTTTTTTCCTTTTCCCCCTACAAAAGCACAGTAACTATTGGGAATATTATAGAGGGAATTCCCTTGGCCTAGGAGATACAGGGTTTCTCCCCCCCTGAAGTGTACAGTTATGGTATTAACTATA
The DNA here is from genome assembly GCF_024139225.1 of Suncus etruscus. Lineage (NCBI taxonomy): Eukaryota > Metazoa > Chordata > Mammalia > Eulipotyphla > Soricidae > Suncus > Suncus etruscus. Next base: position 41,332,347 of record NC_064849.1, on the reverse strand, counting down.
GACTCCTTGCATGATCATTTACTCTCCCCTCAGTGTTTTTGTGGTGTATGGAAGACTTCTGCTTCATCATGGATGGTAAAATCAGACCTCTGTATCTAGAGATCTTGGTGACTGTGCAGCTCAAGGAATGGAACTTATGATGAAGTCTTTCTTTGTAGTTCTAGCAGTTCTGCTTCTTCAGTGTCGTTTTAATCCATCTTCTGTAGTTGGTGGTCTTGGTCATTATGTTGCTCCTAGGATGGAGCCTGGGATAAAGTCTTTCGTTATGTTTCTGGAAGACACGTTCAATTGCGATTGTCTCAGTCAGACCTCTGGAATTGGAGCTCTTGTTTGTTGAACAGATCTTAGACCAAAAGCTAGGCTAGAGCTTTTTGATGCTGTTGTTGTTGGTGGTGGTCCCTGGATGTGTACTGTCCTGTCCTGGTTGTAACATCCAGTCATCTGTATATAGCAATCTTGGCTTTTGCACAGATCAAAGGGTGACATGTTTTCTGATTTTGTCTTATTGTTGGCTGGTGAGGAAGGACAACTTGCTCTTGATCAAGTTGTTCCCATTTCCTCGTTGTCAGGTTATCAATTTAGCACTGGCACATGTTGATGTCAGAGTAGCATTATGCATGACCTGGAGGGGATTGGGCTCCTGGAGCTGTTGAGAACTTTGTCGTTTCTATGTCTGGGGTCCAGGAGTCGAGGCTGGACGGTCTGTGTCTAGTTCCCTGGAGTCTAAGTTGTTTCCACATGAAATACATTCAGGGTGGGAGATGTCCCTGTGTTGTAAACAAGTATGAGTTCTTATCCCTAGTAGATAAGAGCTAGTTTTTACACATAAAATTTCCCCTTTGTTTAATATGTCTTTGCAGGAAGAAGTGGTGCTACATTATATTGCTGGTGGATTTGGGGGTGGAGAGAGAAGAAAACAGACACACGACAAAATATAGGAATATATATGCTCACACATATCTAAAGAAAAAAAGTTTCTTCTTAAAAAATTAAATAAAAGACATAATTAAAGGAGTAAATAAGTAAAGTGGGGCTGGGAAAGATAGCATGGAGACAAGGCTTCTGTCCTTCCTACAGAAGGATGGTGGCTCAAATCCCAGCATCCCATATGGTCCCCTGTGCCAACAGGGGCGATCTCCAAGCATAGAGCCAGGAGCACCCTCCGAGTGCCTCCAGGAGTGACCCAAAAGAAACAAAAACAAATCAAATCAAATAACAAAAACTAAAACAAAACAAAAAAACAAACAAAAAAACTGAACAAGGATAAAAAAAGAAAAGAAAAAAGAAGAAAGAAAAAGGGAGAACGTGATACAGGAGATTACATTTGGGGAGAAACAGGATAAGAGGTAGGGTTATATAGGTCTATATTTATGATGAAAGTACAGGCTTCCCCATTGTCTTTTGAGATTTCCTTGTGAAGTGTGCAGTCCAGGCAGGGAGGTCTTGGGTAGAGTTCTTGCAGTGGGGGTCTTTTGGAGCTAGTTCCGGTATCAAGCCACAGTCCACATTCCGGGGAGGTGATTAGGAGGGCCACATTGCATGGGTCAGTCAGGGTGTTGATTGTATTTTCTTTCTGGGAGCGAGGTGAGAGTTTGAGTGGGTGTCTCTTCACTTGTGTAGTGGATACTGGCTCTTTGGGGTAGGAGGTTGGTCTTGATGCCTAATGGATTAAGAACTGTGTGGACCCGGGAAACCTCACCTATTATCTATAAACGTTTTATTAAAGATTTAAGATACCTTTCCAATATGATTATCCACAAAGTTTGATAGTAACATGTAGAATAAAAATAAAAAATTGAAGTTCACGAGGTAGGTGAAACAGTTCCAGGAACAGTGTTTCTAACCCCTTAGGCTGATGGGTCTGATGAAGCAGTGTTGTGGCAGAGAAATAGGCCAAGCAGTCAGAAAAAATATTACTTGGGGGCCCGGAGAGATAGCACAGCGGTGTTTGCCTTGCAAGCAGCCGATCCAGGACCAAAGGTGGTTGGTCCGAATCCCGGTGTCCCATATGGTCCCCCGTGCCTGCCAGGAGCTATTTCTGAGCAGACAGCCAGGAGTAACCCCTGAGCAACGCCAGGTGTGGCCCAAAAACCAAAAAAATACATATATATTACTTGGAGTCATTTAATTTAATTACTTTTCACAGACTTTCTCTACCATAAGTCTCTCTGCTATGTGCTCATTTTGCTATGTTCTGTCAATGTGCCATGTGCTTTCTTTGAAGAGCTCTCCTTGCCCTGTGATGCCTAAGCCATGTGCTTTCTCTTTATCCAGGCCAAAGCCAGCACTTTTTCTTTTCTATCCAGAACCTCACTCTGCAGGGTTGGGAAAGGCCTGTAATTCAGATGGTCTTTTACATACCAAAAGAAGAAGTTAGGGAAGCAGGAAGTTGGGGGAAGGGTTACAGTAAAGTGTCTACTGTACTATCATCTCTCAAGTTTGGGCAAAACCAATTTTGGAAAATCCTCGGTGAATAATATCATGAACAGATGAATCATTTTTAGTGATGCTACAACTAATGCTTAGAAAAATAACTTGTAGCAAATAAATGTACTTTTAGTTTTGTTTTGGTTTTTGTTTTTTTGGGCCACACCCATTTGAAGCTCAGGGGTTACTCCTGGCTAAGCACTCAGAAATTGCCCCCTGCCTTGGGGGGACCATGTGGGACACCAGGAGATCAAACCGCGGTCCTTCCTTGGCTAGCGCTTGCAAGGCACACCTTACCTCTAGTGCCACCTCGCCGGCCCCAATATTATTTTATTTATTTATTTATTTGTTTGTTTATTTATTTATTTATTTATTTTTGGTCACACCCAGCAGCGCTCAGGGATTACTCCTGGCTCCACGCTCAGAAATCACTCCTGGAAGGCTCGGGGGACAATATGGGATGCCAGGATTCGAACCACTAACCTTCTGCACTCAAGGCAAACGCCTTACACCCATGCTATAATTTATCTATAAACGTTTTATTAAAGATTTAAGATACCTTTCCAAGAGTACAATAAATGTACTTTTAAATTAAGAACAATATAGAAGTATTTAACACTAATAAAAATTATTCTCACACTACTTTGATGTTTATAACTATGTTCTTATATTTATGGTCTAGTAAAGGTCGGATGCTAATGAAAACTTTTTCTTTAAACAGGAACTTTTCTCCAGCCTCTGGAAGTTATAGGAAATAAAATTGCTTTAGATGTTATGAATTATATATTGCTTATCTTGATCTCAATCAGAATTCTCATATTTGGAAATTTTGGAAATTTGAAAAATTTGGAAATTATTTTTCATTTTGGATCAGAGCTAGTTTCTCTAAAAAAAATGAGGTTAAGAAATAAATCAGATGTGCATTCTCCATCCACCCCTGATCTAGGGAAGACATCTACAAAACATCCAAGGTTGTCCATAACATCACCTGGAAGCAATCCTCTACCAGGGAAGACCCTACAGCTGCTCTGACATCAACCTACTCAAAAAAGACTCCCCTTAACACTGAGAAGACTTGACAACAACAATGGGACAGGTCTTTCTGTATTGCCCCTTAATTGTGAGGTAAAACTAGAGGATACTCCACACCAGCCTGACTTCAATGTAGGATGTGCAGATTCCAGGATCTTTAATACAGAAATCTGATTCCAACAATAGAGACTGCATGAAAAATTAAACTGTATTGGCACTACAGACAATGACTTGGATTGAATAAACTAGTTTGCCTGGAGCCTAGAATTGGTCTTATGCCAGGAAACTACAGGGGTAGGGTCTCCTTGTATTTAGACCAAAACTTTTCCTTTCCATGTCCTCCATATTTTGGTGGGCCTATGCAAACAATATTTGCTACTTTAACACCGTTTTTACTGTGTTCTTTTTACTCTAACCCTTAAAAAAATAACTTAAACTTTTGATGTTAACTTAAACTAATATGCATGTGCATGAAAATATAAAAAAAATACTATTCCTTCAATGTTTAAGGAGTCACATAAATCTCATGGCTTTAGATTGCTTTGTGTATTGCTAAGAGATCCCAGACATAGAAACGGCACAGTTCTTCACAACAGCTGCAGGAAACAAATCCCATCCGGAACAGCCTTAATACTGCTGGGTCACCAACAAGTGCCAGCTCTAATATGATATCCTGACAACAAGGAAAATGGGAACAACTTGACCTAAGAGCAGGTTATCCTACCTTACCAGCTAACAATAAGACAAAATCAGAAGACTTGTCACCCTTTGATAGGTCCAAAAGCCAAGATCTCGATTTACAGATGACTGGCTGCTAGAACTATGACCAGACTGTATATATCTTGGGACCAATAAAAAAGCCCTATCTAGGGTTTGAACTACGACCTGCACAATAACCATGATCCCCAGTTCCAAAGGTCTGGAAGAGACAATTGCAATGGAATGGGGCTTCTGGAAATACAAAGAAAGATGCTATCCTAGGTGCCATCCTAGGTTCAGTGCAAAGACCAAGATCACCAACCACAGAAGATGGATTAAAATGACACTGAGGGAACAGAACTTCTAGAACCACAAAGACTGACTTCATCATAAGTCCCACTCCTGGACCTTTGCAGATACTGAGATCTATAGATATAGAGGTCTGATTTTATCACCCAGGACGGAGCAGAAGTCTTCCAAACACCACGAAAGCACCACTGAGATAGTAAATGATCCTGAACGGAGTCTATAGTTAATCCCATGACTATATACTCCAAGGGTGGAGAAACCCCATATCTCTTAGGCCAAGTGAATTTCTTTTCAAATGACCCCAATATTTACTGTGCCAGGGCAGGAGGGGAAAAAACGCAAAAAGCACAAAACATTGTTTATTTTTATATATTATTTTATCTTCATTTATTATTATTATTATTAATATTATTATTTACCTATCTATTTTTGGTCGATTTCTTTGTTTTGGTGTGATTATTGAAGTTGTTGTCCCCATTTATACTTAATTTTTTTCTCTTCTTTCTTTTCTTTCTTTATGTGCTCTGCCATGTTTCTTATCTCAAGACCATGGCTTTTTTTGTGTGGTGCTTATCATTATTGTTGGAGTCCTCACTGGATATTTGACACTTCTTTTTGTACTAGTGGAGTGTTTAACCTTCTTTTTCTCCTTCATCTCTCAAACCGATGATGGGAGCCTCTAGAAGGATTCCGCCCATTTTCGGGGTATTAGACTTTTACCCCAGTTTATTACTTTTCTCTTCTTCAAACAAAACCATATAACTTGAACTAGCTAGTCCTGCCTCCCAGTTAGAGGGGAAAATAAGGGAGGCACCAAGACCAAACAGGTGCAAGACTACTAAGTAGTAGGCTAGGTACAGAGGGGACCACATATTCTAGCAGCCCCAGGGGTGAGGGAAGAGGATATGGGAGGTAGGATGAAAACGGAGGTGTAGGGAGGACAAATTGGTGATGGGAATCCCCCCTGATTTTATGTAAATATGTACCTAAAATATTATTGTCAACAATATGTATAAGCCACTATGATCAAAATAAAAATTATATTAAAAAAAGAAATGTTATAATGTACTACAATCCGGTACTTGTGGACAAAGTAATTGTACATGGGTTCTGCCTTATTTTTCTTAATGTTCTTTGACTGTAAGTTCAATATTTAGGAGTCAGCAAGGGGATTTCTTTTGAGACCTCTGTTTATGAGCGATTGTCCTTCCACTGTAACTTTACCTTCTCCTCTTTGTATCATTGTTCTCATAATTAAAAATAAAAAAATTATAAAAAAGAAATAAATCAGACACTGACTCTAATAACTCTGCAGGCCATGATTCATCTAAATGAGGACACCCAAGTCAGAAGAATGAAACCATTCTTACCTATTGAGTCACCAAGACAGTCAATCCAAAGAACTTGGAAGTAAAAGCTCAATCTCTTTGTGATTCTCTTCTTTGAAACTTTTCTTAGACATTATTCTCTGCCCCTAACTTCAGCGACAACAAAATTCATCTTATCTATTACATCAGCTGTCACAAAAAGAAAGCTTCAGAAAATAAAGGCTCTCTGATTTTAATAGAAAGTATAAAATTAATCCGAATTAATTTTTGCAATTTAATGCTTAATGATTTAGTATATAAATTATTAAGACCAATCAAAGTTTTAACTTAAAAATAAATACTTTAATCTATATTAATTCTCACTATGATCAATATTATACCAAAAGATATACATATACGGGCCAGAGAGATAGCATGGAGGTGGGGCATTTGCCTATTTGCCTTACATGCAAAAGGATGGTGGTTTGAATCCTTGCATCCCATATGATCCCCCCGAGCCTGCCAAGAGCGATTTCTGAGTGTAGAGTCAGGAGTAACACCTGAGCGCTGTCGGGTGTGACCAAAAACCAAAAAAAAAAAAAAGATATACACATATACACATACAGAGAATGTTTGCTTTAACAAGATGAGAGATATGAGAACTAATTCACAGATCTCCTTGTGAAGAAAAAAGTTTAGCCAGAATAAATTTATAATATCATAAAATCAAACTTCATCCAACCAAATCCTGAGGGTTAGGGTTGATCTAACTAAGGTGACTTATACTAATTAACTTAGAAAAGGTTAAAGGAAAAAAATAAAGTGTTTTTACAGGTATATAATAACACTTAGGAACTGGAAAGATAGCACAGTATGTAAGGTACTTGACGCACAGGATTGGCTCAGGTTTGACACGTGGCATCTTAGTGCACAGAGAGCCAGGAAGAAGAACTGACCTTGGGTGTGGCTCAAAAACAAAAACAAAAACAGAACATTTCAACCAACTCCTTGAACATTTGAAAATCCCAAGACAGTGAGTGGTCAAGCTGAGTTCAAGAAACAAACACTAGCCAGAGATTCTGACTCTCAATCTTCAAACTTCAATAAAATGCTTTTGTGAGTAAAAGGGAATTTTTGCAGTAAAAAAAGAATATTATCAGCACAATTCCCAGACAAAGAGAGGTCAACAAGAATATTAAAAATATGCATCTGATTTTATTGTATTGTGAAAGATCAAAAGAGCTTTTAGTGTAAAGTTCATATTATTTTTTAAACCTCGTGATGTTTTTCATAGCTTTGTTTTAATGTTCTCAGGCCTGATTCCAAATAGATCCAATTTCTAAACATCTCTTTGTTCTTTGTTTGAAGGGTTTAATCAAATTAATAACTGACCTTTTAAAATAAAGTTTATCCAAATTTTACCTACTCAAAATCACAATTTCTATTTGGGAAGAGATAATAGAAGGCTCCTTCTTTGAGAAGAAAAATTAGTCAAATAGACTTTCAAAAACTGACATGTTTTCCTCTTTTTAAATCAAGTATCAGAGGGAGAAAAGCCTAATTAAAATATTTGATAACATCCTCAACATTTCCTCTTTAAAGTTCTTATAAGAGAGGCTATATAGGTGACTGATAACTGAAACTTCAGAACTGTCATCTTTATTCAGAGAGAGAGTAAAAATGTCTGATACAAAGGCAGGCAGAGGGGTAGCGGGAAGGAAAGTGGGGACATTGGTGGTGGGAACTGTGCACTGGTAAAGAATGTTGTACATGTATCACTAAAATATAAATAACTTTATAACTGTGAAAATACAACATATATTATTTATATATTATATATTATGTAAACTCACATATTTATTGAAAAATCTAAAGAATAAACATAAAATATTTGATATGTATATTTACTATGCTTATACATTAAAAAATTTAATGTGATATAAAATAGCCAACTAGCCCACAAGTCAGTGGACTCAAGCCTTCTTGAGTTATTCCCTCTCTATGTCTCTTGTGAGGCAGGCTGAATGAATACACATACAAGAAAAATTCCTACAACTCAAAGCCTCTGTTATACTTTATACTACATTAATGTTCCTCAGAATATATTAGGAAAGATAAAATATTTCCTCTTTTGTTTAATAGTATATCTTTTCAAATGCATTCTTTTTTTTTTTTGTTTGTTTGACCTCCCTGGCATTCCACCAGTGATTCTCAGTCAACTAAGCCAGTAGTTCAATGCAAGGGCCCCAGGATGCAATGCTTCTTCTGCTCTGTGGTAATACAGACTATACTCCAAGTGCTGGAGGTCTCCAATGTTGCAGTCTATAATGTTCCAGGAACATGTGATACCAGGAATTGAACTCAGGCCAGGCAAGTGGCCTAAACACTCCACTATCTTTCAGTCCATATTCACTGTTAATCATGTTACATAATTTCATACTTTTTATTTTTCAGAATCAAATTAAACATAATATGCACTACATTTAAAATGCCTATATACATCTTATGTATTTATAACTACTATATACATGTTATGCATGTGTGTATGCATATGTATAAATTAAAGTACTATATTGGTGTATTTCAGAAATTCATAGCAAGCCAATTTTGAGTGACTTTTCTACCAATCCCAAAACTTACAAACAAGCTGCTATATGGATCCCTTAATACCCAGCATATAAAGCACCATGCCTGCACAGGCCAGCATTTCTGACCCCTGAAGTATCTGAGTCCCCAAGTGGCACTTTCTTTCTTGACATACCCCATGACAAGTGGAATGTGCAGTGAAGAGCTTACAAGAGGCTTCTTCAGTTGTCTCCTTGTACTGAGACACCCTGAGTTTGGGCATGACAAGAAAGGTCAATAAACCAGAAACACTGCTCTGTGCTCGATCAGACAGTGATTCCTTGGGGAATATCCACTTCACCAGGACAGCACCCACAGTTAAAAACCACTTGACTTTCCCAAAAGCATACTATACTGAAGTCAATGATATCTATCTGAAAGGACACTCTTCTGCATTATTTAGGACCCAGACAGCACAGAAACCAGGGTCTGTTTTGAGAGTTCAAACAGGCAACTCTCACAAGAAGGGCAAAACTTGATTATTTCCTGGATTAATCTGGTGGAGTCTAAAAACACAGTTGTTCTTATATGACATTTAATAGGAAGCAAAGATGACTTTTTCTGAACATGGTCAGAGTTAAGATGCAGGCACTAATGATGAGCCTCATCAGAAATTAGTAGACACAACAAAAGTCAAATATATCCAGGTAATTACAGTTGACTTCTGTTGTATAATACCTCATAGTCCAGGCAAAGCCTGTTGAGAATTATATACAATGTTCACAAGTGATACAGTCATAAATCTAATTTCTGTAAGATACGTAAAGAATTTGCCTTCTACCTGGGGCTGAGCAGGAATGACTCTGGCTTGAGTTTGAGGAGTTTTTATCAGACCAGATTTAACAGAGAACAGACAGGATAGAGAAGCCAGGGTCCTTTTAATCGAAATCACTAGAGAAGTCTTTTGGGAAATCCAGCCCAAGTCCAAAAGAAATTGTCAGCAGTCAGTGATTTCCAACTGTGAGTTTTGCCTGTGCGTGTTTTTCCAGTCCTATCTCCGAAACCTCTTGGGAGTGGACCGAAAAGGGCTCAGGGAAATAGCTCTCCAAGAGGCTCTTCCAAGGGCTGGAGCACCAAGGAACTGTGTCTGACCATGACAACTAGCTATCCGCAGTGTTCTGCAGGAAGGAAGGTCCCCTGTTTGTTATGGCAGGCTGGGAAAATCTACGCCCACCCAGTGATTCCGACTGTGAGTGTTGCCTATGCATGTTTTTTCACTGTCCTGTCTCCGAAACCTCTTGGGAGTGGGCCGAAAAGGGACCAGAAAAATAGCTCTCCCAAAGGCTCCAGAAGAGCACGGCAGCTCTGCTTCACTTTGCAGCTGCACACTCTTTCTAACCAATGAACCCGACCACAACACGCAGAAAAAAATCACACTACAAGCGTGATAATGGGGAAACCTCGCAGGCAAACACCATGCACAGAGATTGAAGACAATAGCTCAGATGACCTAAAAAATCCCAACCATCTGATTAACCTCTTGGATAAGGAGTTTAGAATAGCAATATGGAAGATGTTTGTAGACTCAAAGACAGCATAAATCAATGTGAACAGAACACAAAGACAGAAATCAGAAAACTCCAAACTGAAATAACAGATCTGAAAAACACGGTAGCTGAACTGAAAAACTCAGTGGATGGCCTTGCCAGCAGGGTAACAGCAGCTGAGGACAGAATCAGCGTGTTGGAAGATGAGATGCAGAAAAACTCAACACAGCACAAGAAATTGGAAAAGAACCTTAAGACAAACAATGAGATAATGGAAAAATTACTCAAGGAATGTGAACAGATGAAAATAGAAGTCTTTGATAAACTCAACAGAAACAACGTAAGATTCATTGGAGTCCCAGAGGCCCAGGTAGGAGATCTCCAGGAAGAATCAACTGTCAAAGACATTATCAAAGAGATACTCCCAGACTTAAAGACTACATGCAATCAAATCCTGCATGCCTGAAGAGTACCAGCTAAAAGAGACCCAAAAAAAAAACACCCCAAGACACATCCCATTCACAATGACAAATCCCACAGATAGAGATAGAATACTGAAAGCAAGATCAAAAAGGGAAATTACATTCAAAGGAGCATCCCTAAGATTTACAGAAGATGTCACAAAAAACTCTCAAGGCCAGAAGACAGTGGTGGGATATTGTGACAAGACTGAATAAAATGAATACCTCACCGAGAATACTGCACCAAGCTCGACTCATGTTCAGGTTTGAAGGAAGGATGCATAGCTTCATGGATAAACAACAGCTCAGAAACTTCACAAATGATAAACCAGCCTTAAAGAAAAAACTGAAAGGTCTACTTTAAGACAAGAGAGACCAACAAACACAGCAAACTTATTACAAAGATGACATTAAATCCTATGACAATCATCTCCCTCAATGTCAATGGACTAAATTCACCAATTAAAAGACACAGAGTGACAAAATGGGTCAAAAAGATGAATCCAACCTTCTGCTGCCTACAAGAAACACACCTGAATAGTGAGAACAAACACTGACTCAAAATCAAAGGCTGGAGGAAAATCATCCAATCAAACAACACACTTAAAAAAGCTGGGTTGGTCATATTAATATCTGATAACACCAAATTTATACTCAAAAAAGTTGTAAGGGACAAAGATGGACACTATGTACTAATCAATGGATATGTGCAACAGGAAGAAATAAGACTATTAAATATATATGCATCCAATGAGAGACTAGCAAATTATCTAATACAATTACTGAAAAATCTGAAAAAAGACATCAATAACACAATAATTGTGGGAGACCTCAACATGGCCCTGTCAACACTAGATAGGTCAACCAGACTGAAACCCAACAAAAACATACTAGCCCTGAAATCAGTAATGGAAGAAAGAGGACTAGTAGATATATATAGGACACTCCACCTGAAAAAAACCTGGATACACATTCTTCTCCAATGTACATGGGTCATTCTCCAGGATAGACCACATGCTGAAACATAAAACATACCTTCATAAAATCAAGAGGATAGAAATCTTGCAGGCTACCTTTGCTGACCACAAAGCTATGAAATTAGATGTAAACTACAAAGCCACACAGAAGACAACTTTAACAATTAGAAACTAAACAGCCTGCTACTGAGCAACCAGTGGCTCCACAATGAAATCAAAGAGGAAATCAAAACTATCCTGGAAACAAATAATAATGAAGACACAAACTTTCAGAATCTATGGGCACAACAAAAGAGGTCCTGAGGGGAAAATTTATAGCTCTACAAGCACACGTCAGGAAGGAAGAAGGGGCATACCTGAATAACTTAATGACGCAGCTCATAAAATTAGAAAATGACCAACAAAAGGAAGCAAAAATAGGGAGACAGAAGGAAATAGTAAAACTGAAAGCAGAAATCAATGAAGTGGAAAAGCAAAAAACAATCCGAAAGATCAACGAAAGCAGAAGTTGGTTCTTTGAAAAAATAAACAAGATTGATAGACCATTGGCAAAACTCACAAAGAAAGAAAGAGAGAGAGAAACCTGATAACCCATATTAGAAATAAAAAGGGGAAGATCACGACAGATATTGCAGAGATCCAAAGGGTAATCAGAGACTACTTTGAGAAACTTTATGCTACTAAACCTGAGAACATAGAAGAAATAGAAAAATTCTTGGACACTTATAACCTTCCACATTTAAGTAAGGAGTATGTAGCATATCTAAACACCCCCATCACTACTGAGGAAATTGAAACTGTAATCAAACATCTGCCCAAAAACAAAAGCCAAGGCCCAGATGGATTTCCTAATTAATTTTTTCAAATCTTTCAAGGGAGCTACTACCAATCCTAGCCAAGCTCTTCCATAAAATTGAAAAAACAGGAACACTCCCAAACAGCTTTTATGAAGCCAACATTACCTTGATACCAAAACCAGACAGAGATGCTGCCAAAAAAGAAAATTACAGACCAATATTCCCTATGAATGCAGATGCAAAGATCTTCAACAAAATCCTGGTAAATAGGATCCAATGTATCATCAAGAAGATCATACACTACTGCCAACTAGGTTTCATCTCAGGAATGCAAGGATGGTTTAACATCCATAAATCTATCAACATCATACACAACATCAACAAGAAGAAAAATAAAAATAACATGATCATATCAATAGATGCAGAGAAAGCATTTGATAAGATCCAACACCCATTCTTCATCAAAACTCTCAGCAAGATGGGAATGAAATGAACCTTTTTCAATCTAGTTAAGGCCATCTACCACAAGCCAATGGCAAATATTATCTTCAATGGAGAAAAACTAAAAGCCTTTCCTCTAAATTCTGTTACAAGGCAAGGCTGTCTGCTCTCACCACTCCTCTTCAACATAGTACTGGAAGTGCTTGCTATAGTGATCAGGCAAGAAAAAGATATCAAGGGAATCCAGATAGAAAAGGAAGAAGTCAAGCTCTCACTGTTTGCAGATGACATGATACTCTACTTAGAAAAACCCTAAAAAATCTACCAAAAAGCTTCTAAAAACAATAGACTTATATAGTAAGGTGGCAGGTTACAAAATTAACACACATAAATCAATGGCCTTTTTATACACCATTAATGATAGGGAAGAAATGGATGTCAAGAAGGCAATACCATTCACATTAGTGCCACACAAACTCAAATATCTTGGTGTCAACTTGACCAAAGACGTGAAGGACCTATACAAACAAAACTATAAAGCCCTGCTCCAAAAAATAAGAGAGGACACACAGAAATGGAAACACATACCCTGCTCATGGATTGGCAGGATTAACATCATTAAAATGGTGATACTCCTCAAAGCATTGTACAGATTTAATGTGATCCCTCTAAAGATACCCATGACATTCTTCAAAGAAGTGTATCAAACACTTATAAAGTTCATCTGGAACAATAAACACCTCGAATAGCTAAAGCATGCCTAGGGAAAAGGAAAATGGGAGGCATTACTTTCCCCAACTTTAAACTGTACTACAAAGCAATAGTTATCAAAACAGCATGGTATTGGAATAAAGACAGACCCACAGATCAGTGGAATAGGCTTGAGTTCTCAGACATTGTCCCCCAGACATATAATCACCTAATTTTTGACAAGGAGCAAGAAATCCTAAGTGGAGCAGGGAAAACCTCTTCGACAAGTGGTGCTGGCAGAACTGGTTAGCCACTTGCAAAAAAGCGAGCATAGACCCCCAGTTAACATCATATACGAAGGTAAAATCCAAATGGATTAAAGACCTTGATATCAGACCTGATACTATAAGGTATATAGAACAACACATCAGTAAAACACTCCATGACATTGAGACTAAAGGCATCTTCAAGGAGGAAACTGCACTTTCCAAACAAGTGGAAGCAGAGATCAACAGATGGAAATACATTAAGCTGAGAAGCTTCTGCACCTCAAAAGAAATAGTGCCCAGAATACAAGAGCCACCCACCATGTAGGAGAAACTATTCACCCAACACCCATCAGATAAGGGGCTGATCTCCAAACAGGGCACTGACAGAACTTTACAAGAAAAAAACATCTAATCCCATCAAAAAATGGGGAGAAGAAATGAACAGACACTTTGATAAAAAAGAAATGCAAATGGCCAAAAGGCACATGAAAAATGCTCCACATCACTGATCATCAGGAAGATGCAAATCAAAACAACAATGAGATACCATCTCACACCACAGAGATTAGCACACATCACAAAGAATGAGTACAATTGGTGCTGGCGGGGATGTGGAGAGAAAGGAACTCTTATCCACTGCTGGTGGAAATGCTATCTAGTCCAACCTCTGTGGTAAGCGATATGGAGATTCCTCCAAAAACTGGAAATTGAGCTCCCATTCTACCCAGCTATTTCACTCCTAGGGATATACCCTAGGAACACAAGAATATAATACAAAAACCCCTTCCTCACACCTATATTTAGTGCAGCACTATTCACAATAGCCAGGCTCTGGAAACAACCAAGATGCCCTTCAACAGACGAATGGCTAAAGAAAATGTGGTACATATACACAATGGAATATTATGCAGCTGTCAGGAGAGATGAAGTCATGAAATTTTCCTATACATGGATGTACATGGAGTCTATCATGCTGAGTGAAATAAGTCAGAGGGAGAGAGAGAGAGATGCAGAATAGTCTCACTCATCTATGGGTTTTAAGAAAAATAAAAGTCATCTTTGCAACAATCCTCAGAGACAATTAGAGGAGGGCTGGAAATTCCAGCTCACTTCATGAAGCTCACCACAAAGAGTGGTGAGTGCAGTTAAAGAAATAACTACACAGAAAACTATCATAATCATGTGAATGAATAAGGGAACTGGAAGCCTTTTAGAGTACATGTGGGGGTGGGTGGGATGGAGGGAGATTTAGGACATTGGTAGTGGGAATGTTTCAATGGTGAAGGGGTGTTCTTTACATGACTGAAACCTAATCACAATCATATTTGTAATCAAGATGTTTAACTAAAGAAAAAATGCAAAAAAAAGAGAAATATCAGCAGTAAATGTCATAAGAAGCAGCCACTACCACATGCACCAATCAACCAACTAACCAACCACCAACCACCAACTAACTCCACACTCTAGCTGGGGATTCTTATCCCCCTCACCTCTGTAACTGTTTTTCAAATAGTTACTGGGAGTCTCTATTAGAGAGATTTCTCCACACTTAAAGGGACAGACCCATTTATATAGAGAGTCATCCAAGAATTTAGAAATCAAAACATTTCTTTTTTATCTTGTGAATGGCATACAGCATTCAGCAATTAAGTTCTATTTTACGTGTTAATTTGGTTAGGCAAGGGATGCCCAGATAATTGGAAAAAAAAAAACACATTTTCCTGGGTGCCTGAAAGGGTGCTTCTGAAAAATATGAGAATTTATTTTCAAAAGGCAATCTGGAATATAATCCTCAACAATGTGAGTATTCATCAGCAATTTGTGGAGGATCTAAATAGAACAAAAGGCAGAAGAAAGAAGGATTTTTCTCTTTTACCTGAGTGAGATGTCTATGTTTTACCAGCAGACATTAACACTCTTTGTTATTAGGCATTCACACTTAGATCTCCTTGTTCTTAAACTCAGACTGAATTACACCATTAGTTTTTCTGTATCTCCAGCATGCAGTCAAGAGATTATAAAATTTCT
This sequence comes from Suncus etruscus, assembly GCF_024139225.1. Lineage (NCBI taxonomy): Eukaryota > Metazoa > Chordata > Mammalia > Eulipotyphla > Soricidae > Suncus > Suncus etruscus. The sequence continues at coordinate 41,316,798 of NC_064849.1, read as the reverse complement.
CAGTCTCTCATGTGAGCCAACAACTAGAATGCAATTGTTCTTTAAATGTCTGTCTACATATTAGTTTTCTGCAGAACCCAAAGACACATACTGTTAAACATTAAATAATATTGAATAACAACTAAAGAATTATGCTTCATTTTAGCAATATTCAAATTAATTTAACTCATTGGACTGTTTTATTATGAAAAATGTAGGGCAAATGTGTACAAGATCACTAGCACAAATGCAGCAAACTCAAAATCAGCAAGTTAAAATCATCCTAACATAAATTTTTCACATTTTTAAGGAGAAGAAGAGAAAACAAAAGTTATTTCCAAATAAGTTTTTTATCTAAATAATTGGATGAAAAGATGGGAAAAGTTGTTCATTATCAGATGCCAAAATTATGGCTAAGTCAGACTCAAAGGAAAAACTGTTTCAAGGACAAACATCAACTCTTATTTCTCATTCCCATCCCAGTTAAGTAGTTTTTAGATTTAAGATTATAGAGATCCCTTGGCAAGTGGACACTATCACTGCACCAAGGGCAAATTTTCTTCACTGTCACTGTTAAGGGGACTGCCAATTACAGATCTTTTTCAAGCACCTTGTGACCACAGAGAAATTAGCAGCTCAACAGGGAGGTGCAAGACAGGGAGATTGATGACTCCACAGTCTAGTAACCAAGAATACCAGAAAAGGAAAGAATGAAGGTACAGAATGAGCAAAGCAGAAGTTTTTAAATAGAGGCTTTTAACACTTGAAAGTTTTATTGTTCACTTTCAGTTCAAAGCAATAGTCTAATAGCACTGTCCAACAAAAATATAATGCAAGCCACACTTCTCATTTAAATTTTTAGTCACATTTTAGAAAGGTAAAAAGAAATAAGACTCTTATTTTTATATTTTACTTAACTCAATTTTTCCAAACACATTCTCATATAAAGATAAATAAAATTATGGTAATGAGATATTTTATTTCTATCCTGTTAAGTCTTTAAAACCTAGTGCCTACTTTGTATTCAGTGCATCTCAATTTGGACTCACCACATTTCAAGACTTCATGTGTGGTTAGTTACTGTAGTAATAGACAACATAATTCTATAATCACCTCAAAAACATTTATTCGCCCCATTCAGTTTATATATGGCAAGTACCTAATCTGTGCCAAATACTTTGCAAGGCCTTAAAAATACAACAGTGAAAAGAATTAACACATCTCTGCTCTACTAGAGCTTAGAGTATGTCAACTTGGCAGAAACACAGATATTCAATGAATAATTATACAAATGTGATAAAGAAAATGTATAAAGAGATGCAAGCGTACCTAATGGTATGGATGTCAAAGTGAAAGAGGGAGTGATATGGGAATGTTTATGATAGAAGAACATCTACTCTTGAGATTAGAAGACTGAATAGAGACTAATCAAATTAGGATGTAAGGATAAGAGTATAGACCAGATGAGCAGAGAAGAGTGGTCACTGGAGCTGTTGAGGACCTGAAAGTATAAGAAACTAAAAAGAGAGGTTCTAAGCAGAATGAATGAAGTGTAAGGAAGAGAGCAGCAGAAAATTAGGTCAAAAAGATAGGAGCAATCAGAGTCTATCAAGGATATTGGTCTTATTGTAAAAGCAAATGACACTTTACACTTTGAGAATGTTAATGCTAAGCAGGACATGAACAGATTGCACACTAAGAATATAAATCTGGGACATTTACAGTTGAACTGAGGTGAGTGAGCCCAGGCAAGAGCACAGCCATTCCACCTAACTCTGCAGCCACACAGTTTTTTTCTTTTTAAAGATTCCCCACCTTCATACATAAAAAGTAGTACCACATTACAAATGTAACATTGGGGAAAAACTCACAATTCCGTCACACGTTTTTAAACTGAAGGTGTAAGTTTTGAAGACTCAATCAACATTAGCCAACTGCATATACTCTCTGATCAGAACTTTAGAGAGGGGATGTTAAAGCTGCTCAAAAAACTCAAAGAAAGCATGGAACATACAGCTTATAAGTCTCAAAAGTATCTGAGACAAAAAATAAGAAAACATCAAACAGAAATATTAGGACTAAAGTAGATGGTAGGTGAAATAAAGTCTCACCAGAAAGCCTCACCAGTAGAGTAACAGATGCTGAGGAATCAGTAAGTTAGAAGATGAGCTGCATACATCATCATTCAACAAAAGAATTTGAAGATTCTTAAAATAAGTGAACGAAATATGGAAAATATTCTCAAAATAAGTAAACAGACAACATTAGACCTTTGGGTTAAATTTAACAGAAACACAGTAAGAATCCTTGGGTTCCCAGAGTAGTCAGGATGAAAACCACTATGCAGAAGCAACAAAGACACCATTGCTGAAATATTGCCAGAGCTAAAGAATGTTGCTTGCACATACTGGATGCCCAAAGAGTACCAGCTAAAAGAGATCCAAAATATAAGCACCCCAAGGCATGTCATAGTCACAATGATGAAAACCATAGATAGGGAGATGTAAGGTATCCTTTCCCCCAATGCCTTAAATTAATCCCTCCTGGATGGTCAGACTTGTCCTCACCTGGAATGGGCAGATGATTTTGAATAAAGAAAAGATAATCTGCCTAAGGAGGAGAGAAAGAGGCAGAGAACCAGAAGAGAATCAGTAAGAAAAAGCTGCTTGGCAAAAAACTTAGGATAGAAGCCATGTGAGGAAAAGCATATGATGGATAGGGTCGTGGAATAAAACATGTTGACCCCGATGAAACTTTAACTAAATGTTTGTGAATTATTTCACCACTACTCCCCTTCTTCAGACCTGCCAGCAGAACGGGCTAAAGGCACTGTGCCGAGGAAGGCCTCGCCCATCACGTGGACTTTAAACTTTATATTTTATATTAAACAACACTGGCACCCTAACAGGGTCTTGAGAACCCGAGAAAACTTCAGCAATGCTGAGTGCATTGACCCTCTGGCTACTCATGGCCTTTTTGAATTGAACTAAGAATAGAGATCCCAGAATATTGGCCCACATGGCGCCTATTCTGAATATGACGAAACTCCTTCAGGTGGGAAGGAAGTGGACAGTGAAAGGGGAGAGATGAAGATTCTGAGCTGCCTCCTAGAGGACGAGGCCCCCAATCTTTCTTCTACTAAAGGTAGTTTGTGTGAGGACCAAGGCCCCCCTAACCTTGTAGAGGTCACTGACTGGGAAGAAGCCAGGGAGGGAAAAAAGCTCCATTGGAAGGGGACCAGCAGAAGGTTGAGGAATGGATTCTCCCCAACCCAGATTCCATCCCAGACAACTTCAACTGCTCTTATCTTCCAGACATGCAGTTGGGTGGAGAGCTCTGCACCCTGACTGAGGAGCCCATTTCTTCAGCAAGCTTCAGCATAGGCTCTCCCTGAGGGCAGGGGAGGGTACTCATCATGGCCGCAGGTGCTGTGCTCCAGCCCGAGTTGCCTTGATGGTCCCATGGCCCAGAGTTCCACAGAACTAAAGCCATGGTGCCAGCCCATGGACCTTTAGGAGCCACCCCAGCTTGTTAGAGTCTGGACATCAGGATGATGAAGAAGGTGGAAATGAAGAAGCCCAGTGAAGCTTAACAGAGGAGAAGCTGTTTTTTTTCAGAATCTACTGCATCTTAACTGTGTTTCAGGTTAATCTCAACTTATTTGCATCAGTCATTATCTTGCTGATGTGTTTTATCTGTATGGATTTTAATGTTTTTTTCTAAGCCTCACTGCAAACAGAAAATTTTGTATCTAAATTTTAATGGTTTAATATTAGTTTGTACAATTCTGGGAAAATGCATGTTAGAGTTTTAAAAATTCTCAGCTATCCTAGTGAATATTTTCCAATTGCTATACTGTATTATTGTGTATCTTATGTAGCAACTTATTTTCAAACAATAAGTGTATTTGTAAAAAAAAGTTCTAATGTTTATGCTCAGAGAAGTTTCAAAAAATTTTTCTAATATGTATGGGACATAGAAAAGGCTGATTGTTTTAAGAGGAATCATGTACAATTTGAACTTTGATACTTTAAGTTCTAATGTTGGAGCTCCTGTCTAAGGCAGAGACCAGAAAAACAAAAGTTTTGTAACTTTTTCTCATATTTTGTTTAATTTCCTAATACAAAGGAGGTGGAAAATGTAAGGTATTTCTTCCCCCAATGACCTGCCAGCAGAAGGCTGAAGGTGCCATTCTGCTGAGGAATGCCTTACCCAATATATGGACATTAAACTTTATATTTTATATTAAAACAACATGGATAGAATACTAAAAGCGTCAAATCAAAAAGGGAAATTATATACAAAGAAGAAACCTTAATATTTACAGAATATGTATTACAAGCAACTCTTCAGACCTGAAGGCAGTGATGGGATATACTGATGAAACTCAATGAAATGAATGCCTCACCAAGAATACTTCAACCAGCCAAACTTTTATTCAGGTTTTAAGAAAGGATACACAGCTCCCTAAATAAATAGCTCAGAACTTTAGACTCAAAATTAACATAAAAGAAAAACTGAAAGGTCTACTTTAAGGCAAACACACGAAAATTAACATAAAGATGACAGTTACACATTAAAATCATCTCTTTCAATGTAAATGAGCTAAATGTACTAGTTAAGAGGCACAGCCTGGAAAAATGGATCAAAAATTGAATCCAAAGTTTTGCTGCCTGGAAGAAACACATATGAATAGTCAGAGTAAACAAAGATTCAAAGTCAAATATTGAAGGACAATACTTCAAGCAAACAACTCCCTTAAAAAGGCTGGGGTAGCCATCTAATATCAAACAACACAGACTTTAAGCTCAAAAAGTTTATGAGACAGATGTAATCATTGAGTAGAAGTAAAAAATTATCAGACTTAAACACCAAACCCAAAGTCAATGACAACAGGATAGATACCCAATCTACAACAAGCTATATACAAAGGGGATCAATTACACTAGCAGTCCAGGGGACAAATGAAGGAGATATCAGATGCAGACTGGGAACAGAAGTGGAGGGAGGATCACACTGGTGGTGGGAATGCTCCTGATTCATTGCCACTGTGTACCTTAAATATTAGTGTAATTCACTTTGTTCACAATAAAATTTTTAAAAAATGTTTATGAGACAGAAATTAGTATATCTTAATTATCAAGGGATATATACACCAGAAAAAAATCACACTTCTAAAAATATATGCATATAATGAGGGGCCAGAAAAACTCTTTACTTAAAGAAAGAAATCAATAGCAACACAATAATTGTGGGAGACTTCAATACCATGCTGTAAGCTCTTAATAGATCAACCAGGCTAAAACTTAATAAGGATATACTGGCTTTGAGGAAGAAATGGAAGAGAGTGACTTAATAGATTTGATTGATAGATGATAGATAGATAGATGATTGATTGATAGATAGATACATAGATAGATAGATGATTGATAGATAGATAGATAGATAGATGATAGATGATTGATAGATAGATAGAGATTGATTGAAAGACAGATAGAGATTGATTGAAAGACAGATTGATAAGAGAGAATTTTTTATCCCCAGAAAGCTAAATACACATTGTTCTACAATGCACATGGAACATTCTCCAAGATAGATCACATGCTCAGCCTCCATAAAGCAAGAGGATATAAATTGCATCAACTATCTTCTCAGATCATGATACACTGAAAAATAGAAGTGAATTACAAACAGACGCAGAGAAAAAAATTTTAGCACCTGCTCTAACTATTCACTACTGGTCAGAGACAAAAGCAAAGAAGAAATCAATTAATTTCTGGGGGGAAATGAGAATAAGACATGAATTATCAGAATTTGTGGGATACAGCAAAGGCAGTATTAAGAGGAAAATGTATAACCTTGAGAGTATTCAACAGGAAGGAAGAAGATCCTATTAAATAATGATACCGTTTAAAAATTGGAAAATTACCAACAAAATGACTAAAGATAGGCAGGTAGAGCAGAAATTAATGAATTGAAAATTAATTAATTGGAAAACAAAAGAATCCAAAAGCTCAATGAAAGCAAGAGTTTGTTCTTTAAAAAATGAGCAAGATTGGGGCCGGGCGGTGGCGCTGGAGGTAAGGTACCTGCCTTGCCTGCGCTAGCCTAGGACGGACCGCGGTTCGATCCCCCGGCGTCCCATATGGTCCCCCAAGAAGCCAGGAGCAACTTCTGAGCGCATAGCCAGGAGTAACCCCTGAGCGTCACAGGGTGTGGCCCAAAAACCAAAAAAAAAAAAAAAAAATGAGCAAGATCGATATGTGATTAGCAAGACACACAAAGAGAAAGAGAGAAACTTAATAAATTGAATTAGAAATGAAAAGGGGATAATTACTACAAATACTACAGAAATTCTGGAAGAAATGGATAAATAAATAAATGTATAAATAAGAAATGAATAAATTATTGGACTTCTATATCCTCCCAAGGTTGAACCGGGGTATACTGAAATATCTATCACTATTGAGAAAATTGAAATGATAATCAAGTCTTCCCCAGAACAAAATTTACTAGTAAATTTTTTCAAGAGGTCCTATTCCTGTCATAACAAGATTTTCAAGAGTTGTTTACACTTGTTTTCTACGGATCTGCTTACTACCAAACTCTTAAAACTGCTTATTATTGCTGATTTTCCAATGCACAATTCTTACTTCTCATATTTATATATATGTATACATAATACATAGGTGCACACATACAGGTATGTATGGATATGTGTGCACAATTTACAATTGACACATACTTATAGACATGCATGTATGAGATGTGTACATAGATGATTTATAGATGTTCTCATACACACACACACACACACACACACACACACACACACACTCAGTGGTGCTCAAAGGCTACTTTCTGTGTGGTACTTGGGAAACATTCCTGATAGTGTTTATTGGAATATGCAGTGAAATAACAGGGATCAAACCATGGAATCTAACGTGCAAGGCATGTGATCCAGTCCTTTAAGCCATCTTCCTGCCCCTTTTATAAGTTTTCTACCCATTTACTACACATTTCTTCCTCCTAGATCTCTAGCTTTTGTGGTTCTACATTTTTCTGTATTTTGCTTTTTAACTTTCCAGACTGTTTCTTAGCTATCTTTTGTCTTGGGATTCTTCTTCACTACTTTGTCTTTGTATAAATGGTTATCAGGTTTTGCCTCTCTAGTTTTCCTTTTAGTATTTTGATCAATATCCAGGGGTGCTTAGAGATTACTTCTGAGTTTGTATTCAGAAAAATCACTCCTGGTGGTGGTTGGGTGACCATACACCATGCTGGAAATCAAACCAGGCAAAGGCAAGCATCTACAAACAGCAAGAGCTTCATTTCTTCCTTTCATGTCTGGATGCCTTTAATGCCTTTTTCTTGGCTAATTGCTATGAAAACTATTTTCAGTGAGTACTATGTTAAATAGAAGTGACAAGATGGGCAAACTTGAGCCCAATATTAAAGTAAAGGCTTTTAATTTTTTTTCTTTTTATTTTATTTATTTATTTATTCATTTATTTATTTTTGGGTTTGGGGCCACACCCGGTGACACTCAGGGGTTACTTCAGGCTAGGCACCCAAAAATCGTTCCTGGCTTGGGGGACCATATGGGACGTTGAGGAGCAATGTCCTGGGTCAGCCACATTCAAGGAAAGCGCCCTACCGCTGAGCTACCACTCTGGCCCCTAATTTTTCCCTTTTGAGTACAATGTTTGCCATTGGCTTGTGGTAAATGGCCTTGACTATATTGAGAAAAGTTCCTTCAATTTCCATCTTGTTGAGTTTTTAACATGAATGAGTGTTGTACTTTGACAACTGCTTTCTTTGCATTTATTGGTATGATTGTATAATATTTTTATTCATATGGTGTATTATATTTATTGACTTGTGTATGTAAAACCATACTTGCATCTCTGAGATTACTCATACTTGATCATGGTACTTGACCTTTTTGATAAATTGTTAGATTCTATTTACTAGTATATTTGAGGATCTTTCTAGATGTGTTCATCTAGGTTATTGGCCTATATTTAGATTTTTTTGGTAGTGTTTTTGTCTGCATTTCATATTAGGGTGATGTTAGCTTTATAGAAACTGTTTATATGTGTTTAAATTTTCTGGAAGATCCTGAAAGTATTGTCAAAAAATTTGTATTATATTCTGATTGTCCTAACCATCCTTCTACTGGTAAGGAACCTCCAGTTTTCACAAGTGATTACATATAAATCTATTTCTTTTTTTTTATTTCTTTTTTTTTTACTTATTTTTTTATTTAAACACATTGATTACATACATGATTGTGTTTGGGTTTCAGTCATGTAAAGAACACCACCCATCACCAGTGCAACATTCCCATCACCAATGTCCCAAGTCTCCCTCCTCCCCACCCGACCCCCGCCTGTACTCTAAACAGGCTCTCCATTTCCCTCATACATTTTCACTATTAGGAAAGTTCAAAATGTAGTTATTTCTCTAACTAAACTCATCACTCTTTGTGGTGAGCTTCCTGTGGTGAGCTGGAACTTCCAGCTCTTTTCTCTTTTGTGTCTGAAAATTATTATTGCAAGAATGTCTTTCATTTTTCTTAAAACCCATAGATGATTGAGAACATTCTGCATTTTTCTCTCTCTCTCTGGCTTATTTCACTCAGCATAATAGATTCCATGTACATCCATGTATAGGAAAATATAAATCTATTTCTGGTCTGTCACCATCTATTTCTCTATATTCAGAACTATTAAGACAAAAATGGCACCAGAAGGTCAGTGAGATGATAGAGATGGAATATAACTTAACAACCAGATTATTGTCCAAAAAATAATTTTTATAATCCTATGCCCAAAATATCTAAAAAATATTTTAGATGTTATGTGTATCTTTTGTCGTACTAAGTATGTCATCCTTGTAAAACTGGTTTTCTTCTATGCTATCTATTCAACTTATCCATCCTTCAAGCTCCATTTCAAGTTCCAAGAACAACACAATCATAAATTATTTTTCTCTCCACTTATTGGTCAATGAATTCGGACTGCATCTGCCCTGGGGTGTTTTGCATGTACCAAATTTAACTATATAAGGAGATGTAATACATATATCTTATTGCTTTGTAAGTTTATTAAAAGAAAAGATTATGTTTTAAAGTGACAATTACTTTTTAATAGAAATTCTTCAATAAAATAATTATTTTATAGTCTTAGCAAGTATTCTACATTACTAATTACATTTGTCTCAGCTTTTGATTTGCCTAACACTGTCATGACAATGTGAAAGAGTGGACTAAACCAAGTTCCTTTCATCTATTTAAAATTTCATTTATTTTAAATTTTTTAAAAATTACTTTTTTAGGGCCCAGAGAGATAGCACAGCGGTGTTTGCCTTGCAAGCAGCCCATCCAGGACCTAAGGTGGTTGGTTCGAATCCCGGTGTCCCATATGGTCCCCCGTGTCTGCCAGGAGCTATTTCTGAGCAGACAGCCAGGAGTATCCCCTGAGCACCACTGGGTGTGGCCCAAAAACCAAAAAAAAAAAAAATTACTTTTTTAAGTATCATGGTTACAAACATGATTGTACTTGGGTTTCAGCCATAAGATGCACACACCCCTTTATACTGACTTAGTTAACACAATTATAACTGTGTTGAAGTTTATAGTGTAGATGTAGAACATTACTACATACCACCACCACCAAAGTACCCATGATCTTCTATCACTAACATGCTTTCAAATTTTGCTCCACTTACTACATTCTAGTTTTTCTTCAAGTCATCAGAGCAGATGCAATATGGCTTTTATTCTAAAGCCAGATGAGTCCCTCAGAGAAATAAATTCTCTTTTGAATCTACTTTGCATTATCAGGACTTGTGACTAGAACAGAAACTTATTCTTCAGTCTATAGTCTATAGTCATTTAAGTTTTGGCATGTTTGTTGTGACAACATTGCAAACATTTATATCGTGTGAGAAAGCATTCGTTCTCCTACATAACATACTCAGGCATCATAGGGCCCTTCACTGACTCTGCCATCTCATAACAAAGTGGAATTTATTCCTGGGATGGTGGGTGCTCTCCATGACCTAAAAAAGGAATTCCTAAAATATCTCCCTTTAAGGAGGATAGAATGTTAATAGCTTAAAGGTTGAAACACCTTCTAATAACACTTCAGTGTGAACTAATATCACACTCACCCTGACAGAGCCTTTTCTTGCAGAGCTAGAAATGTTGCTTAAGTGGTAGAGCACATATATGACCAGCATGTGCTGAGAAAGAAAATCTGGCTTCAAGCAGGGAAGGCTTGATTCTTGGTCCTACGTTTAATTTATGCATTGTTTCACCCTGTGGAGAGAAGTCTGGTTCCAATTAGGAATCCTGTGGATTATGTAGCATCTCATCCCCAGCACATTTGTAGAATTTATCACTCGCTTTGTCATGTGAACCCTAGTACTGCACATTCCTTCTCCCTGTCAATATCACTCACCCTGTCATGTGCAATACTGACCCAGCATGTTTCCACCTCCAGCTATAAGTACAAGTAACCTATTTTTTTTTGTTTTGGTTTTTGGGTCACACCTGGGGGTGCTCAGGGATTATTCCTGGCTGTCTGCTCAGAAATAGCTCCTGGCAGACACGGGGGACCATATGGGACACCAGGATTCAAACCAACTACCTTTGGTCCTGGATTGGCTGCTTGCAAGGCAAACGCCGCTGTGCTATCTCTCGGACCCAAGTACAAGTACCCTATTAAAGGTCTCTTGAAACTTCAGGGATTGATCACTTTTTGGTTAAACTGCTGAGCCCACCAGTGTCAAATAAATTGGAGAGTTTTTTGTTCCTGCAAGTGATTTTCTTTTACTTTTTTCTTTGCCAGGCATTTCTGCATCAGAACAAGATGCTGAGTTTGATCTCCATTGATCCCTGTGCAAGGTACAGCTCTGATGGCCTTTGGCACCATAGAGCCAACTATCAATTATCAGTTCTGTTGTTGAACTACCAGTTTGCACCATGACAGGCTGAAAAATTCTGGGAGTGGCCGCTATTGGAAGAAAAGGGAGAAAGATAGTTTGTTTTCATAAGATTCTTTATCCCCCATCAGTTTGAAGATTACTAAAGCAAAACACTCTTTCTTCAGTAACTTTAGGGGATGGGCAGAGGGATAATGATATTTAAAAGAGAAGCAAATAATGGAGCTCTCCGTCTGGAAAAGTTAAAATTAAATAATTTTCCAAGGTTTCTCTGACAGTTCACCCTTACATCAGAGGCAGAACTCCAATTGCTTTGTGCAGAAGAACATGATGTGCAGTGAGACAACTTGGCTAAACTTGGAGTTTTGGTATGGAAACACTCAATTGCAGCTACTACTACTGGAGATTTTAGGAAAAGGTGACCTTGACCATGACCAACACTCAATAAAGTTCAGGAATAAGTTGGCTGAGTCTCAATTAAGTTTCAATTAAATTCTACAATTTAGGAAGTCTCTGTTTGCATTTTTTAACTAGCTAATGACAGAAAAGACTGATCCTAATAGTACCAGGAATTGGAAAGATAATACAGTAGGCAGGGCACTTGTCTTGCATGTAGCCAACCCAGGTTGATTCCCCAGCTTCCCATAAGGCCCCCTGAGCACCACCCCACAGAAGTAATTCTTAAATGCAGAGCAATGAGGAGTCCTTGAGTGTCTCTGCATGTAGCCCAAAAAACAAACAAATCCAAAATATATATATGTAATGTATATATAATGCATACATATATATGCATACATGTATATACACAATGCATACATATATAAGGTAGATTATATACAATGCATGCAGATATAATATATGCTTATATACAATACATATGTATATATGGTAACTTTCAGGTTGAGATTTTAATGATGTTTAAAAGCTACCTCCACCTGGATCTTGATAATAGCCCCACTTACCAGTTCCAAAGCAGCTAAACTTCATGTCCAAGCAGTCAGACAAGGAAAGAGAGGAGAAAAACTGCAGGGACAGTCATGTCCCTTCTTCCCTGTCACTTCCAGTGGAGAGACCCTTCAAGCAGTCCAATTAAAAAGACAACAAAGCATCACTACCCCCTTTCAACAGTGAGCTTTTCCATTATTGTTCAATAAATTAAAAGAGGGCAGACTTGTTTGCCCCACTCCTCTAAAAAAAATTCACAGAGCTGGACAAGGAAGCAGTGTTGCTGCCTAAAAGATAAAGGGATCACTCTAATTTAATGTAAAAGGGTAAGTGTTAGGGGACACTTCAGGGCTTATCCACAAGAGCGAAGGCCTTTTATTACAAGATTTATATAACCCCAAATACCCAGATCAAAAGTGAGTGGAAGTCATTTCCACAAAATGACTCTCTGGTAGCCTATGGATAATGAGTTTGTTATCTCTATCCATCTCTCATTAGAAAGGCATTGGCCCCTTTACAAACACAATACAGAATGGCTAAACTTGATATAAAGCTTTTATGAAGAAAAAACTAGACAAAATTCCCCAGACCATCAGGGAAAGCAGATTCTAACTTCATCTTCACTGACTGGTTTTGATAGATTTAACTCTAATGTTCTTCCATTTCTGAAAATGAAAAAACAAATATACCTTCCCTAAAAATGTATCTCTGTCAGAGAATCAGTGTCAGGATAAATAATAGTGTTGTATGTTTTAATAAAATGTGCAAATAAACTCCATGTCTGTATCTTCCTGTTATAGGACCAAAGTCAAGCCAGACAAAGATAATGATTTGATAAGAAAAAGAATGCAGAACCTTGTACTGAGGGTTAAGAAGTAAGGTTACCTGTGGTTAAGTTTTTAGTACTGAGATGATTACTAATCCACCCCCATGTACCCAAGACAACTAACCCATTTCTCTGACCTCTTCCAATCTAGAGAACTTTCCACCTAACCAGAATTACTTCAGCTGTAATCAGGACATCTCCCATGAAAAAAATGTGACTGGGCCGGGGGGAGGGGGGGGTGTCACACCCAATGGCAGTACTCAGGGATTACTCCTGGCTCTGCACTAAGAAGTTGCTCCTGGCAGGCTCAGGGGACCATATGGGATGCCGGGAATCAAACCGGAGTTTGTCCTGATTTGGCTGCATGCAAGGCAAACACCCTACAGCTGTGTTATCTCTCCGGCCCTGGAAATATAGTGTTTTACTTTTTTTTTGTTCATTCAGTAGTAACAAACAGTAGCAAAAAAACAGAGTAAGCTTTTATATAGCCCTAGTGATCATTCTTACCAATCTTCAAACACAAACCAGAATTTGTTTGTGAGCCAAGCTCACCAAGTCAAAGAAATATTTATATTGTCAAAAGTTTAAGAAATTTTTTCTTCAAATTAAGAAGTCTAACTTGAGTGGTTCTCCACTCCCACTACAGCCAAAGGACCCCAGGAGGAAGACTTCTTAAAATTCAGAGGCCCCTACAACATCCAAACTAAGTCAGAATTTCTTACTTTTATTTTGTTTTATTTTCTTTATTGGGGAACCATAACCAGCAGTGCTCAGAAGTTACTCCAGGTTTTGCACTTAGGAATCACTCCTCGCTGGCTCAGTGAAATATGGGGTACCTGAGGTCAAATCCAGGTCAGCCATATGAAAAACAAGTACCTTATCTGCTCTCTGTACTATATCTCCAACCCCAAAACGAAATATTAATTTAGGGGTTTTTCAAATCTTATTAAATTTTCCAGTCTCTGGAGATAATTCTAAAGTATTTTTAAGAATGAGAAACTACTATAAAGGTGGTTTCCTTTCTATCTAGGCAGAGAGCTTCATTTCTGAAATCATCAAAATTCATCCATTTTTCCCTAATCCCAGACCTCTATTACTCAAGAGCAACCCAGAACAGTTGATCATTAGAATACTGGACTCAATTTTTTTTCAAGAATCAGGTTTCAACCCTCTCCTAAAAGAAATTCTGTTTATTTTTTGTTTGTTTGACATTGATGAATCATCACAAATGAAAAACCACAGTTTCTCGCCTATTCCATATATGCTCTTTATCCTGTATTTTATTCCCCATCAAAAATACTCAGAGGGAAAAGTCAAAGACCTCAAGTTTATTGACTCATGAACTGAAAGCTAAAATGGCTTCAGTGAATAGTTATGCCAGGTTCAGTTTCAAATGCTGTGACTCAAAGATTAATAAGAAAAAGAAAGCTTATATTCAGAATGTTCAGAATCAGCTAGCACTATTCCATCCAAGGGAGGAAAAGAAAAGGACCAAGATAAACAAATAAAATGAAGATTTTAAACTAGGCCAGGAGGAAATTTTATATATTTAATACCATAACTTATAAATTTAACATTTGTAGAAAAATATGGTGGGGATTATCTAGCTCCACCCTTCGTGGGCAGAAACAGTTCGCCTCCATTGCTGTGCTTTCAGTGGCTCTTCCAGGAAGGTTAGGTCCTGCCCAGCACCGATGGGTTGAAATGTGAACAGTGTGAGATTTTTTATTTTATCTGTAGTACCATGGTTTATAATACTGTTAACAATAAGTTTGCATAAAAGACACATTCCATCATCACAAACTTACCCAGAGTGTTCGCTCCCTCCACTTTTGTCCCACTTTTTCTCCATCCCTGCCAATCCCCTGTGTTCGCTCCCTCCACTTTTGTCCCACTTTTTCTCCATCCCTGCCAATCCCCTATGTCCACTTTCCCTCCCCTTTCTACTGATGACCAGTTGCCTTTGTCCTACACAGCAGCAATTTGCATCACTACATTTTTTCTTATAGCTAAATAGTATTCCATACTGTATATATAATGAAGTTTCTTTATCCAATTATCTATTATCAGGCATCAGGGTTGTTTAATCAGGAAAAATTTTATTATTTGAAACCACTTAAAAAAAACTAGGAGGGGCCGGGCGGTGGCGCTGGAGGTAAGGTGCCTGCCTTGCCTGCGCTAGCCTAGGACGGACCGCGGTTCGATCCCCCGGTGTCCCATATGGTCCCCCAAGAAGCCAGGAGCAACTTCAGAGCGCATAGCCAGGAGTAACCCCTGAGCGTCACAGGGTGTGGCCCAAAAAAAAAAAAAAAACCTAGGAAAGGGGGCAGGAGTGCCAGCGCAAGGGGTAAGGTGTCTGCCTTGCTCATGCTAGTCTAGAACAGACCACAATTCGATCTCCTGGCATCCCATTGGTCACCCAAGCCTGGAAAAATTTCTGAGCACAGAGCCAGGAATAACCCCTGAGTGTAACCAGGTGTGGCCCAAAAACGAAAAAAAAAAAAAAAAAAAAACTTAGAAAATCCAAGATCAATAACCACTATAAATCTCCAGAATAAATCTGAGCTAAAGGAAGCTACTTGGTGATTTAGGAATTTATTCCATATATAATGAAAAACTTCTACTTGGTAATTCAAGTAAAGAGAAAAATGAACAAAACAATATAAACTAAGACATATCAGCTAAGAAACAAACAACAAAAGAAAAATTGACATAAGCTCTTTTTTTAAAAATAATAAAATGTAATTTTTTTAAATAAAATCAAATGGCATAGAAAAAAAAAGATCAATATACCATTTATTCTAGAATATTCACAACCACCAGGCAGGCTTAATACAATCCATTCCATAAAGTAGTTTAAATTAGTTATTTTTTTTAATTCTCTGGAACTAGTCATTTAGGTTTATTTAGTGTTTGCTTTTTAATATATTTAAACATCTTGATTACAAATATGATTGTAGTTGGGTTTCAGTCATATAATGAACACCCACCTTCACCAGTGCAACATTCTCATCATCAGTGTCCCAAATCTCCCTCCTCCCAACCCACCCCTGCCTGCATTTGAGACAGGATTTCTACTTTCACCATTCATTCACTTTGTAATAGTTGTAAGATTAGTTATTTCTCTAACTGCACTCACCACTCTTTGTGGTTAGCTTCATATCATGAGACGGACCTTCCAGCCCTCCTCTCTTTTGTCTCTGAGAATTATTGCAAAAATGTCTTTTATTTTTCTTAAAACTCATAGATGAGTGAGATTATTCTGTATCTATCTCTCTTTCTCTGACTTATTTCATTCAGCATAACAGAGTCCATATACATCATGTATAGGAAAATTTCATGACATCCATTCTCCTGACAGCTGCATAATATTCCATTGTGTATATGTACCTCAGTTTCTTTAGCCATTCATCTGTTGGAGGGCATCTTGGTTGTTTCCAGAATCTGGCTATTGTAAATAGTGCTGCAATGAATATAGGTGTGTGGAAGGGATTTTTGAATTGTATTTTTTGCATTCCTAGGGTATATCTCTAGGAGTATAGCTGGATCATATGGTAACACAATTTCCAGTTTTATGAGGAATGTCCATATTGTTTTCCATAAATGTTGGACAAGACGGCATTCCCACCAGCAGTAAATAAGAGTTCCTTTCTCTCAACATACCCTCCAGAATTGCTTGTTTTTATTTTTGTGATGTGTGCCAATCTCTGTGGTGTGAGATGGTACCTCATAGTTGTTTTGATTTACATCTCCCTGATGATTAGTGATGTGGGGCATTTTTCATGTGCCTTTTGGCCATTTGTATTTTTTCTTTGACAAAGTGTCTGTTCATTTCTTCTCCCCATTTTTTGATGGTATTAGACTTTTTTCTTGTAAAATTCTGTCAGTGCTTTGTATATTTTGAATATTGGTCCCTTATCTGATGGGTATTGGGTGAATAATTTCTCACACTCTGTGGGTGGCTCTTGAATCTTGGGCACAATTTCCTTTGAGGTGCAGAAGCTTCTCGGCTTAATATATATCTCTGCTTCCACTTGTTTGGAGAGTGCTGTTTCCCCCTTGAAGATGACTTTAATCTCAATATCATGGAGTGTTTTACTTATGTGTTGTTTTAGATAGCTTATGGTTTCAGATCTGACATCAAGATTTTTAATCCATTTGGTTTTACCTTCATATATTGTGTTAGCTGGGAGTCTGAGTTCGCTTTTTCACAAGTGGCTAACCAGTTATGCCAAAAACTCTTGTTGAAGAGACTTTCCTTGCTCCATTTAGGATTTCTTGCTCCTTTATCAAAAATTAGGTGATTGTATGTCTGGGAAACATTCTCTGAGTATTCAAGCCTATTCCACTGTTCTGAGGGTCTGTCTTTATTCCAATACCAGGCTGTTTTGATAACTATTGCTTTGTAATACAGCTTAAAGTTGGTAAAAGTAATGCCTCCCATATTCCTTTTCCCAAGAATTGCTTTAGCTATTCGTGGATGTTTATTATTCCAAATAAATTTCAGAAGTGTTTGATCCACTTCTTTGAAGAATGTCTTGGGTATCTTTATAGGGATTGCATTAAATCTATACAATGTTTTGGGGAGTATTGCCAGTTTAATGATGTTAATCCTAAGAATCCATGAGCAGAGTATGTGTTTCCATTTTCATGTATCCTCTCTTATTTCTTGAAGCAGAATTTTATAGTTTTCTTTATATAGGTCCTTCACATTTTTAGTCAAGTTGACTTCAAGATATTTGAGTTTGTGTGACACTAATGTGAATGAGGTTTCTTAATATCCATTTCTTTCTTATCATTATTAATGTATAAAAAGGGCCATTGATTTTTGTGTGTTAATTTTGTATCATGCCACATGAATATGAATCTATTGTTTTAGAAGCTTTTTAGTAGAGTCTTTAGGGTTTTCTAAATATAGTATTTTGTCATCTTTACACAGTGAGAGTTTGACTTCTTCCTTTTCTATCTGGATGCCCTTGATATTTTTCTCTTGCCTAATCACTATAGCAAGAACTTCAAGTACTATGTTGAATAGGAGTGGTGAGAGCAGACAACCTTGGCTTGTGTACATAGGAGAGAATGTATTTCTAAAGTTATCCATGTTTGAACATAAAGCACTTCTGGATAAAGATTCCAGGTTTATAATAAAGCTGACTTGTAGCTGCTTGCAATGACCTATTCTTGAATTTTTGTGATTTGGTTGTATTAGTAATGTAAAATCAATTACATAGAGTATGTTTACACCATAGAACATTGCAAGAACAAGTATGATTATTTTTTCCATAACACCTTTTAGGCTAGCTTACAGACATCTTGAAAGTGTCGAGTCAAGTAAAAATTTTGAAAAGTAAAGGTGAGATTCTTATTATCTCAAGAATAACTATAAGTTTAATGACTAAAAGAACACAGAAAATAAATGTTTTTTTCTACCATAGTGACAGAATATGAATAAAATAAGACTATTTGTGTCACAATACAAAATTCTATCTTTAATGTGGTGATATAGAGACAGGGGAATGTCTCAAATGGCTAGAGAACATGGCTTGTGGTATAATATGCCCCAGAACAACATGTTCTGTAATGCAAGGACTACATGAGTGGCCCCAGCACTGCTGGGTCTGACCAGCATCGTATCTCGACTGAGCATTGAAAATTCTGGTTCCTGGAAGGCCCCTGGGTGTTGCTTGAGAGGTAAAAATATGTAAAGAAGAGATGAATAATGTCATAATATGGATAATAGTTAATACTGAAGACACACATAAATTATGATAAAGGTGTAATATATCTCCATCCTCTCTAACTCCAATCTTCACAATAGTTCAGGAATACAAAAGAAGAAAAGGCACCTGATATGGATCTTCTAGACAATATATCTACCTAGTTTCACAAGCAGATGTCTTTCTTTGCCATAGTACCACAATTATGGCCATCATGAAGTCTGAATATAAACCTCTGATTCCAAAGCCTATCTACCCTCTTATATAAAATCACGCAAAGGATGTAAGGGGTAGATAAGCAGAGAGGGTCTCTGGAAAGCAGAAAATGAACACATGAACACTAAATTACTATGAGCCCTATCTTTTGTTTTGTTTTTAATCCAAATGTGTTTTTTAATATAAGTTTTATTTCCTAAGAATATACTTTATGTATTCATTGCTTCCCTTCTAATCTGGCACAGTTCTTTCTGTGACAATCTAAACCAAACATACAGCAGGTCTAACTTTCACTAATTTAGCAAAGCTTTCCTTGACTTGAAGAGGTGGTGAAATATTTTCTCTCCCTCACAAGGCACAAAAGCAGAAATTCAAGTTTTGCAGAGGCTTTCAGATGCTATCCAGGTAACTCCTTTCCTTAATGAGCTTGGGCTCTAATACCCTATACCACATGCTTACACAAAGCCATTATAGACCTTCCATAACCCCAATCAGGCTCTGTTACACACCAGGAAGCTCACAGTCTCTTATACCCCTGCCCAGTACAGGTCTGCCAAAACTTGGTATAGCTATGATACTCCACACTGAGCACAATTGTCCTGTGAAAATCCTTTATTCTCTTTTTTTTTTTTTTTTTTTTTTTTGGTTTTTGGGCCACACCCGGTGACGCTCAGGGGTTACTCCTGGCTATGTGCTCAGAAGTCGCTCCTGGCTTGGGGGACCATATGGGACGCCGGGGGATCGAACCGCGGTCCGTCTCCTAGGCTAGCGCAGGTAAGGCAGGCACCTTACCTCCAGCGCCACCGCCCGGCCCCGAAAATCCTTTATTCTCAAAGATTATGAAATCTCTTGGTCCCTTTAAATTTCTCATATACAAATGAGACAATACATACAAATATTTTATCTCTTCTAGTTTCCAATAAAAAATTTCATATATTTTCTATGCTCTAAATAAAATAGAAACGAAAGTAGAGACTGGTGGGAAGGAAGAAAGGAAGAAAAGAAATGGGTTTCCAGGGACATTTTCTGCACACAAGTCTCTACGTGCTCATAAAACTAACCATTTTCCTTCTACTGCTTTTTTGTATCCCTAAATTGTCAACATTATTTCTCAGTAACAACACCCTCCAATACTACAGCCACCTACAATTTGCAATTCCTCTTTCTCTTAACACTTTACTTTTCTCCCAAGATATTTTGCAGGAAAAGGGGAGAAAGGTTAAGAAAAAAAATGTTCTGCAGCAGACCTGGGATTTTTTATAATCTGAGAGGTGCTTTCACACCATTAAGTGAACAAACGAACAAGAAATATGTTTTCCCAAAGCCCATTAAAAATAATAACTTTGCTTAAAGGAGAGACAAAAACATCACAGAATCAGGTGTCACTAAAAGCATAGCATTGATAGCACACTGGGCTCCCTCGTCTTTCCTACCTTAGATGACATTGATAACTTGGGACCAAAGGGGATATAAAAATAAATGAAACTGCTGTCTGCTTAGGAAATATCATTCACAACCTGGAAAAAGTGAATGAAAAAGATGACAGAAACTAAATAGAAAATAGAACTAATAAAAAAATCCTACTAGAACCTAACTGCACTGTCTCTAGCTTAAAAATAATATGGTGACTAAGTCTATTTGCAGCTATGTATACTCATTTGCATTTAGAAATAAGCAATGTCCCATCAGAGGACTAGTTCATTTTGCTTCCAATTACTATTGTGAGTTAATTAATTATCTCTGTCCCCCAAAACCATTATTTCTTTGATTGATCTTTGTTTGCAATGTCTTGCAAACCAGGGAAACAATAATTTTTTAATGCTTTTGGTTCATCAGGACTTTCAAGCTTCCATGTTGAAATATCACCATATCCTGCAGTAATCTTCCACAAAAAACACAGTTACTTAGAAATGGCAAGGTGCAGGTCTGACTCAGTGTTTCACAAAAAGAGGAATACTGTGATTGAAGGGGGTTGTAACAATCCAGGACATCATATGTATCTCCAAATAATTGGGAAATGCTTTTTGCTTGTATGATTAAAGTATACTTCCAAGAGAACATTGAATAATTTTTTTTTCTGAAAAGGACAGTGGGCCAGATAAATTTGGAAACTTCTTCTCTAAATGCTCCTAAAGATACAAAGACTTCTATTTTTCAATATAGTTTGATCTTTATAAAAAAGGAAGAAATCAAGGTCTACTAATATCTCTTTATGGGCCAGCTCTGGCATCTCACTCAGCAGATAGTCAAATGTCACCTGTCAGAGAAATGTATCCAAAATGGGACGAGAGGAGCTGAAAATCCTACTTTATGTTCTTTGCTTTTTAGCATTTTACTCTATATTGCAATTTACATGTATCCATTGAAATAAATATGCATATGATACTATCTAGTTTCTAACTGATCTTCATAAAATGTTCTGATGGTTTTAGAATATTTTAATAATATATATTAATGCATACTAATAAAGCAGAAACTGATAAAAAATAAAAGAAGATGGCAATAGCATAGCTCACTTTCTGATCAGTACAGCTCTTCATAGATACATCTGTAATTTACCCTCTTTAAGGTAAATTACATGCATTACCAATTAGCCAGAGGGTCCGGAGTGATAGCACAGTGATAGGGCCTTTGCTTTGCACACAGCAGACTTGGGATGGACCCGGATTTTATCTCCAGCATCCCATATGGTCCCCCGAGCCTGGCAGGAATGATTTGTGAGTGTAGAGCCATGAGTAACACCCTGACCACGGCCAGGTGTGGCCTCAAAACCAAAAGAAACAAACAAACCACACAATTAGTCAGAAAGCAACTGTTTTTCAAAGGAAATTCATGTATCAAAAGAGCCTTGTGAAAATAAAATTTTTACATTATAATATTTTGTTAGAAGAAAACAATGCTAAGTATATTGCCATAAACACCCTACTATCTGAAGACTTTTAAATCTTTAAAATAAAAACTTCCAGTGGGTTTTGAATGTCTTTGTCAAAGCATGAAAATGCATTAACTTCAAATTAGGTTTGTAAAAACATTTGATTGAGGTAAAAAAAAGATGGAAAATTTCTAGCCATATTTTGATGAAAATATTACAAGATAAATTTTAGGTTAAAAAACAACTTAGATTATTAAGTAAAAAGAGTCCATAATGCTTTTCTTCTATAGTTGGACATATTTGAGGAGCATTTTCAACTATAACAATAACTAAAATTCAAGTCTTGATTTTGAAACAGACGCCCTGTCTTAGATAAGGTTTTAAACTAATAGTATAAAAAGAAAAAAGAAACAAATCACTTAATAAATAAATAAACTGCTTAAATAAAGTAAAAAAGTATATTCAAGCTTATTTTTATTCAAAATGGCAATAATATTTTAATGAGAATAAAAATACTTTGTAACTATAGATAAAACCAAACATTCTATTAAGAAATTTATGTTATTTTTGTGATCCTTTTTTCATTTCTTTTTCTTTTACAGACCTGCCAGCCCTGGGCTTTTTCATTGTTTTGTTTGTGTTTTGTAATAAACATATAGCTATTGTCTTTAAGAAAAGTGAAAGACATTCTTGCGATAATTTTCAGAGATAAAAGAGAGGAGGGCTGGAAGTTACAGCTCACTTCATGAAGCTCACCACAAAGAGTGATGAGTTTAGTTAGAGAAATAACTACATAGAGAACTATCCTAACAATGATAATCTATGAGGGAAATAGAAAGCCTGTCTAGAGTACAGGCGGAGGTGGAGTGGGGAGGAGGGAGATTTGGGACATTGGTGATGGGAATGTTGCACTGGTGATGGGGACATTCTTTCATGACTGAAACTCAACCACAATCATGTTTGTAATCAAGGTGTTTAAATAAAATATTTAAAAAAAGAAAAAGAAAAGAAGGAAAAAAATAAAAATAAAAAATAAATAAACATATGGCTATTGCACATATCTGTAAATTATAAACATGTTGATTATGGTATATTATTAAAAAAACATTGGAAGAGATAAAATATCAAAATGTTTAAGGCTATTAATCTACAATGGCTTCTGACTTAGTAAATACTTAAAACATATTATAGTACTTATATACTGTGTATATACTTATATACTGTATATATAATATACTGTGTATATACTTATATACTGTGGCATATTGTGTATGCCAAATAGCAAAAACACCATTGGTAGGTAATAGAGTAGTGAAACATACTGGGTAGTGTATCAGTAAACCTTTTATTAAGAAAAATAATATGTACTAAAATGTAGGATCACTATATAGGTTTAGATAGACAAAATAAATATAAGTTTTCTCTTGTTTCAGCTCTTGTTACTTCTCTGAATTCAGTTCTTAATTCTGCCTTAAGTCACTGGGTTGTAACAAGACACTGGGCTCCTTAATCTTTCCAGAACATTCTAAACCCACACCCGCCTTTGTTAAAATTGTAATAGTTTCTAGACTTAAAACTTTAGCAAAGGTTTTTAAATTCAGAAAGAGGGTATTTTGACTCCCCATAGCAAGGGAACATTGCCACATCTTGGCAGATTCGCGTTTCTTATTATATCATTTTGCCATTCTAAGAGGATAATAAGAAAAGTTTAACTCCCATGAATCTCTATGAATCTTTGATTCATATAACATCAAAGCTTAGGAGTCAGATGTGACATCTTTGGGGAATTTTCCCCAAGTAATAAAATTCTTTTATGACAGATGGGGACAATAGATATAAATAGAGAATTATCAGATTTATACTTTGAGGGTTTTTATCACATTCTACTCATGTATCTGGTGTGACCATCGCACCTGCTGATTCAGAGGCACTAACAGATTCAAGAGCTTCTGCAATTGTTTAGTGGTTGACTAAAATAAGTTTCTGGCTATAAAAGAGTATTTACTTTAAAAATAATCACAAATTATCTTCCATGTCACTAAAATTGCATAACCTTCCAGAACTGAGGTGCTAGAGAGATGGTGGTAGTCAGGATAGCAACCCAGAGGGACTTTGAGTATATATCTAGAGAGTTTTTTTACTAATGGTTTTATATCATACATGGCATCCAAAACAGGTCTCCTCAGGAGCTCTAATGGAGTCATTTTATTTACAAGAGTTCAAACAGTTGGGACCCAAGCAATAGTGCAGTTTGTAGGGCACTTGCCTAGCATGCAGCCAACCCAGGTTCAATCTCCAGCACCCATAAACTAACCTTAAGACCACCAGTAGTGATCCCTGAGCAAAGAGCCAGGAATAAGCCCTGAATGCAGAAAGACATGCCTCCCCCAAAATGTAAAGGGTACAAGCACTTGATTATAAGTATATTGTTTCTATATTGATTGACAGAGATAATAAGGAATACTAGACTACAACACAAATATTTTTTCATAAATAAGAGTTTGGCATGGCATATAAATATAAAATGGAAAGTGTGGAAACTTCTTATTATAAACATCTCTAGCTTTTAATCAAGTATAAAATCATATCACCTGCTTTAAACATTTTCCTCTCTAATTAGAATAAGCAAACCAATGAAGAAAAATATTGTGGGGCTAATGCTTTGATTATGTGACAAGGATCTTTATCGGTAATCATGGCTGTCACTTATCTACAGATGCCCTTCAAAAGAAAGGTAAAGATAGATGCCATACAGAGCACCACAAAGTTCAAAAGAAAAAAACATTCATTTTGGGTGCCAAACCCTTTTGTTGTACTTTCTTGCTGATTCAGAATCAATGAACAGTTCATTTCTTGATTCCAGATTTCCAGAACCAAGGGTGAATTTTCATGTTTTACATGACACTCAAAGATTAATTATTAACTAGGTGGTGTGAGTTTCATCTGCTGGAAAAGAGAGACATGGCCCTAGGGATGATGTAAGAATAAAGATCTGATCTTTGTTTCACTATTGATGGAGTGGATCTCCTGAGTGGCTATTCTGTGGCATTCTCATGGTACAACACAGCTCACAGCGGAAATTGGAAATATTCTGAGTTACTATAGAATATTCAAACCTGCTTTTATGTTCTTATTTCAAAGAGTGATCCATAATTTCTCTAAATATAAAAACGATTCTTATTTCTCCCCTCCAACTCTACTAACAGTATCTTGCCTTGGCATATTTCGAGGCACAGATCCATGTGAGTTTATTCAATAGTTTTTTTATAATTCATTTCATTCTTCTAAAAAGGCCTCAATTACAATTTAGAATCAAACGTTTGGCATAAATTAATAGAAACAAAGTCTGGGCATGGTCCAAGAAAATATGTACAGACTAAAATTTTATTAAAATCTTTCATGGGCAAATTCTAGTTTCTTCTAGGCTTAGGAAATGTCTTTGTTGTTGTTGTTGTTGTTGTTGTTTTTCGGGCCACGCCCGTTTGATGCTCAGGGGTTACTCCTGGCTAAGCACTCAGAAATTGCCCCTGGCTTGGGGGGACCATATGGGATGCCGGGGGATCAAATCGCGGTTCTTCCTTGGCTAGCGCTCCTTCCTTGGCTAGCTCTTGCAAGGCAGACACCTTACCTCTAGCACCACCTCACCAGCCCCTGGCAAATGTCTTTAATAATACACTGATTTATTCCATTGACAAATAAAATTCTTAACCTTAAAAATATAACCCAAGGCACACTCAAAAATATAGTTTATTATCTCAATTTCTCTTAACTTCCCTCGTAGAAATTCTCTAATTACTGTATTCCCTACCTAAACAGATTAAATTAAAATGTATGACAGCAGAAAAAACTGGGTTCACTTCTCTTGGTGAAAGCAAAATAGCACAAAAATGAAGTTATATGGCATCACAGAAACAAAAGAAAAACATTAGCCACACAAGATAGTCCTCTTTCACTTGATTACTTTGTTAGAAATCCAAGATTTATAAGCAGTGTGAAACCATACTGCCAGAGAAGCAAGTGGCATTTTCCACAGTTTAAACCCTGTGCATTTTCCTTAAGAAATGATACCTGCTGACCAGGGAGAAGAATTAGCAATGAAAAGCAAATAAATATTATTCTATGAACTTTAGGGTCCCAGGAGGACCATTATTTTACCAATGAGCTGCTTTTTAAACAGAATGGATGAGTGCATGGGCACTTTAGAGATGCCATCTTAAGGACATTAACTGTCTGTGCAGCTCCCTCTGAGACCCCCAGGTAGCAAAATAAACTGCATCTTTGTAATATGAGGCCTGAACTGATAAACAGTAATTTCAAATGTCACAATGAATAATGCCCTATTTTATACCAACCTAAAAAGACCAATTCTTTCTCTGTCTCTCTCTTACTCTCTCTCTCTCTCTCATTCTCTCCCTCCTATTTCATCTTCCTTTCCTTTCTCCCTCCTACTTCTCTTCCTCTAACTCTCATCTTTTATGGGAAATTTTTCCTTTTACTACCTTTCATTTTATATCCATCTATGAAGGAAGATGGATGGAACAATGGAACAGAAATCTATGTTTTCTCTTCTGTCTTCTAATATCTCTTCCCCAGATTCTATCGCTCCAGTCTATTCTCTTCCTGCCTCACTTTGGTGTTTCAAGTTGTGTTTTCTCATTTTGCAGGGAAACAGACTTATTTTACACTCTAGGAAGTGAGAGCACACAGCTGGGCCAGGTCTTCTCTGGGAGAGAATAACAATTGTTCCCAGTGGTTTGATTTGTCTTCTTTACAAGTCTCCTTGCTGTCCACAAAAGTGCCAAGCTCCTGATAAATGAGACAGTGAGGTGTCACATTTTTCCCCTCTAAATGCAGAGTAAACTTTCCCAGTCTTGCTCCACTGCACTGAAAAATGAAACGATAACTACATGCTGGAAGGTCCTGAAAGAATTCTTTTCTCAGTATAGCCCAGAGTAGCTTCTACGACTAAACTAGTGCTTCAGAGGAAAATATTTATCCTCATAAGATGATTTCTCACAAGGAAGGTTTGGTTTTATAGCTATGTTTCCTGGTAGTTCTTGATAGACCACTGACAGAAAAAGGTACACATGTGATAACAGCAGCATATCAAAGGGAAGAGGAAAGATAGCCCTCACAGGGCGCACTGCTCCCATAGACCTCAACACCCACTGACTAGCACAGCATAGGCAATAAAAGTGAGGTAATAATGAGGACAATGTTTTATGGCCTGAAATCCTGCCAAGACGGAGTCCTAACTCATCCTTTCTCTTCCCAGAATTTTACTCTCAAAAATATTGTCTCTTTGCAGGCTTTGATAAGCCACCAGTCTTGAGAATAAGAGCCTCCATCCGCAACTATATTCCATCACTTCTGACTGCCCTGCTACAGATCAACGATTAGCAAATTTATAATTCATGGACGATAGCCACCACTTTTTTTGTTATTTGTTTGATTTTAGGTAACACCCGGCAGCGCTCAGGGGTTACTCCTGGCTCTACACTCAGAAATCGCTCCTGGCAGGCTCAGGGGACCATATGAGATGCTGGGATTCAAACCACCATCCTTCTGCATGCAAGGCAAATGTTCTACCTCCATGCTATCTCTCCAGCCCCTAGACACCACTTTTGTAAACTGCTTTTTACACTGCTTTAGTAAACATTTTTTTGTGCATTTTCTGAGGGAAACAGGCTTACTGGATAATGTCAAGGGAGTTCTTGGACCACTTCATCAATACTCAGCCAATCTGTTGAATAGGTAAATGGCCAGGACCAATAAGCTGCTTATTATGAAATGCTTGGGGAAACCAGAGCTATACCCAATGGTGCTAGGTGACAGGGTATGTTTAGGCATGGATGAGATTCATCCAGAAATTAAACTCGGGTTCCCATAAATGCAAGAGATGAGGCCCGGACTACCAAACTATCTTCCTCATTCAGTGAAGCTTTATTGGAAGATAGTCAGACCAACTACTTAAATATTTTCTGTAAATGTTGTTGCCAGGCAATGAAAGAATTAAGTTGCCAAAGAGATTGCTAACCTTTTATATAATCAATAGCTATACCCTGTCTTAGAACACCAGATGATGATAACAGTAACTGCTATCACGCACTGAGTATTTATCATGAAAAACTGCTAAGTGCTCTACATAAATGATCTCATTTAATTGTTACAACAATTTTATTAGTTAGGCATTTCCATTCTTGCCATTTTTAGAAACAAGGCACTATGTTAAATCACCATGATGTAAACATTAAACACATCATGATTTAATATATCAATTTTTCAATAAGGCTAAAATGAAGGAAGTTAAATACAGGGAAAAAAGAAGAGATGAAGAGATATAGGGATAAGGAGA